>NW_010144634.1:0-12557 GCF_000699245.1 Pterocles gutturalis
CCAGTCAATCTCCCGCTCACAGTCCCTGCACACCCAGTCACTCCCCCCAGCACAGCACTACAAATCACATCAGCCTGTCCTGGGCCACTGTCTTCTTTCCTATATTTTATTTCCCTTACTTTACTTCCTCACAGCAGGTGTTCCTCCTTGTCTTTTTTTTCTATTCCCATCCTTTTTGTTCTTGCCACCCACGTTTCTTCTCCTTTGCAAAGAAGAGTTTGATTCTTATAAATCTTCCAACACTCAACACCTCTCTCCTGGTGGCCTGTTGTTCGTGAGGCAACATCTGCACGGTGCCAGGTGGGATCCTTTGTCAGCGATTGACAGGAGATGCTGCTGCTGCTGCTGGTAGCTATTACGCACATGAAAAGGAAGGCAATGCCGAAGTGAGGTTGTTAGAGAACCACACGGCTCTTTCCTCATGTTGGGAGGACAAGTCTCCAGAATTCTCCTTTGTTGCTGCCTGCCAACATGGAGCTGTCAATTATCACCTATGCTTTGACACCTGAGCCGCAGCCTGGCTTCCCCCTCCTCAGCCGCCCCTGCCTCCTCCGCTGCGCAGAGCTGCCTCTCTAGGTTAATGAGGTGCTGGTGTAATTTTGGCTCCCATCTATTATGCTGACAGCCGTACCCTGTCTCCAGGAGTCCTGGCACATTACCACCGCTGTTACTGACCCGGGCCCCTTGCTGGAGCTGCTGCACACCAGCCAGCAGCTGTTTTCCCATTGGATTTTCCCTCTTAGGCTTGTGGGGGAAAAACAGCAGCAGTAGCCAACACTGTCAAACATGTGACTTGGGTGAGAAGGTTTTTCTTACAGGCTGGGTCAGTCCATCTTTCGCCGCAGCTGCTGAGCGAGGGGTGGAAATGCAGAGTCCATCCTTCTCCTCCTTGGCCTCCACACGTGGAGCAGCTGTGGGTGCGCTGCAATGGGAGTAGCTCCCTGATGAGGATGGGGAGCGCACCCCTCTGCCTGCCTGCTGGGGCAGCCAGCAACAGTAACTATGAAGGTAGCAGTGGCAAAGACCCATTTTATCATCCTGAGATCAGTGGGATGTATCCCAGGAAAGGGGAGTTTTTCATGCCCTGGGTGTGCACCCACAGATATGCCTTTAGGTGTAGCACCTGTGCAGGCTCTCCTGTGCCATCAGTCACCTGCTGGTGCCATCTCATCCAAGATAGCTCCAGCTCTGCTCAGGTGTTCCATGGCATTACAAAAGCATTCACTGCTAGTGAGGAGCCCACCTCCAGGACTTCTAGAAAGAAAGCGATTCTTAGGGAGGTGTGAGCAGGGCTGGAACAAGACTGGGGCAAGGGGGATGTCCCAGGCACTGTTGTGAGTGGCACACAAATGGGAGAAGCAGGCAATGATTTGGAGTGAGAGTGTCGCCTCCTACTACTAGAAGGAGTTCCCAAGGGGACCAGTCCTCCTTCAGATCTACCATGCAGCAGGAGGAGGTGGCCACACTAACGTCCTGCCAATGTCTTCAACCAGACACAGGGATGGAGATAGGACAAGAACAGGGTTCCCCTTCCATGGCTTAAGATTGCAGGGGATGACCTGTAACAGTGAATGTTTACTTCTTGGCTAGCTATTGATTTTCTTCCAATTCACTGGCAGTCCTGAACATTCCTGGAGCTACTGGGAAAACTAGAAATAAAGCTGCTAGTTACCTTAATTAATTACCTGGTTTTCTTTCCTCTCAGGAACCAAGAAGCCACTTCTCAGCATTCATGGGTCATGGATTCCTCTCAGCACCCATGTAACTTATTTCAGTGTTAAAGCTATGATGTGCTCTAACACAGTGCAGCCAAGGATGATGACACTGGGAAGTGGCTTCTCAAGTAGCTACTCCAGCCCTTGATCTTTTGTGCACAAACAATGACTCAGATGCATGGAGCCATTCTCCCTCCTTCATGATGGCATTTTTCCACCTGATGAGTATTTTTACTATTAAAGATCTTATGAGAGGAAAGATTGGTGTAGGAGTTGTGGTAAATTGCCTTGAAGTGCTTGTAATCGGCACTATTGCCAGTGATTAATATTCTTGGAAATATTCGGATGTTGCTGTAGTAAGGGATTGTACAGTCAAGGGTCATGGGTGAAGGGCTGCTTTGTAGTAGGAGAGCTGAGCTGGTGCAGCTGCAGAGCCCTCCAGCACAGGCACAGCTCATGGGTAATGGGCTGTGGTTCAGAGGGAGGAGGGTGAGAAGGAAAGGACACCGGGGCTGAGCTAGGGCTGCCCCAGGCATCGCTAGTGAGTGGAGACTACTGCCTGTTAACTTGCCTTCCATCACTCTTTCACAGGAGCTTTTGCTAGTACAGCTAATCCTGCTCTAGGGATTTACCAGGAATAAAAAACAGAAATAAAAGTGTCGCTGCTTAAACCAATGTGGTTCCACAGAGAGAGGTTTCCCACGCAGACTTAGCCTTGGGTCACTTTTGTAAGGGTAGCTCTTGTCATCATTTACACTGAAGCTGGACTGTTGGGGAAAAAATAGTCGGAGAGGCTGCAGCATTACTGACCCTTTGATTTTGCCTGTTTCCCAGTACTCACTACTTTGGAGCCAAGGTTCCAGCAATGGGCAGATATCAGGGGAATCACAGCATTTTGTTTTTTAAAAGTCCTTTTATTGTGAATGGAAGATCTACAGCCACAGTCACAAATTTTGAAACAATGAGAAGGAAAAATAATGCCAAGCCAATTTCACTACGCTCCACCACTTTTTTGGTTTTGGGGGTTGTGGTCAGAGGCATGGAGGTGACCTTCCCCTTCCAGAAATACCCTCTCCCCACTCACTGAAATATTTTAATCTGCTTTCTTTATGCAATTTCTGATCCCAAGTCCTGACGGGTGAACCGCGACTCTTCCTTGTCCGTTGCCTTTAGTGATGCTCAGGTTTGCTGCTGAAAAGCGAGACCCGCAGTCTTACCAGCCTGGCAGTACTTTGCACATCATTTTTTTTATATTACAAAGGCAAAGCATCTCTGCGCTCCCGAATTGTGCCTACAGCAGCCATGACACGGCTCGGCTGGGGGGGTGCGGCGACCGGGGAGTACCGGCGTCGCCCGGGCAGCCATGACACGGCTCGGCTGGGTGGCTGCGGCCACTGGATGTCACTGTTGTCCCGCGGAAACCCCCGGCAGCGTGGTGGCAACTGGGTGGCAGAGTCCGGATTTTTCACACCCTCGGAGAGATGTGCTGCTTTAAGTGGCTCGGAGCAGTCTCGTCTCACGCAAAGGGTCCGTATGGATGCTATGGGCGCCACATTTTGCAAGCTCGGAGGCTGTGCCCTGCAGTGTTTGCAATAGGGTCTGTTCAGTACCGATGCTGGAAGGAAACTGTTAACGAAATTAGCTGAGTTATAGGACACAAAGAGGTTCCCTGGAATGGTAGGTTTGGGCTGAGAACTGGTTCTGAGGATTCTCAGCTGCCTGGCGCACAGCCTGCAAAAACGCAATAGACACAAAGAGTGAAGAAATAAGACAACACATATCTCTGGCCCAAACAAAGCCTCTTTTCAGCTAGGTCAGGCAAGACAGACACCAGGATCCCACAGCAGCAGCTTTAGGGTGCCTCTGACATCTTCTGTGGCAGGTCACTTAATCCCTTCCTGCTCACTGCCCTCGGAGGTCAGAGGCCAGTGGGGGCCTGGCCGGGGTGTGCAGGCTGCATCTCACCGAGCAGCGAGCATTGGGGCTGAGCTGCAGGGTCCCGGGAAGGGGGCTGGGAAGAGCACATCACCCCCAGGCTGCTCTCCCTTCCTGGGGCAAGGGAGGCCAGCAAGAAGCAGTGTGTGGCCGGTCTCACCCTGGCGAGGGGCTGGGGTGCGGCTGGGGGGCTCTGTTAGGGAGCTGAGAAGTGCCCTCGTGTGCTCCCAGTGCAGATGACAGCCAACAAAAAACAGTGGAACCAGACCAATGAGCCTGTCCAGAGAGGACAAATGCAGCCAGTACGACATTAAACAAATCTGTGAATATTCCTGTTTCCTGTAGGAAAGGCTTAGGCCCCCAGCAGGTTATAGGGAAGGGGAAGCAGAGAGACAGAAGAGGTGTAATTTTTCTTCCCTTTCGCCCATCCCCAGTACTTGTGCCCAACACAAGCCCTTCATGGATGAGGATCGGTTTCTAGATCTGTCATACAGAGCTGGCATACATTCTTGCTTTAGGGAAGGTTTTTTGCTCCCAGTTTTAAGTCTGGCTTCACATTAACTCTGTTTAGATGCCAAGATTTGTATTCTCATGTAAAATGTCCTACCTTTCTTAAGGCATAAAGTGGATGCCTGTTGTTTTCCTACTAAATCCTCATTGTCCAGTTGATGCAAAAACTTCCAAAAGTGTTTCTAACAAAAGGAGATAAATGGTAAGAAAACACATCCATACAAATTAATTAAGTAAGTAAAACTTCAGGAAGGCATAGGCTTTTCCAGTACCTGAAGAAAAAACATTCTGGTGAACAAGGTAAAATGTCTCAAAGTAACATTTTTTCCTTAGGAGATATTTATTCTTCCTTTTAACACATTCCCTTTCACTGGAGTCTTGACTCAATAAGATGTGTGACTAACTATAAGTCATTTGTATGCAATTCTCTTGGCTTTCTGCAAACAAGGGACAGTCCCATGAGTGACACCTTAAAGTGACCTTGATTGTACTTTAATAGTAGCAGTATTAAAAGGAGGAAGATGCCATGCAAGAGTGAGGAAACAACGCAAAGACAGAAAAAATGAAGCTGGCTAAAAGAAAATGAGTTGCTGAAATTCCATTACTAGAAAGAGATACTGAAAAAAGTCTGGAAAACGTCCAGCACCTAGCAGGTGACCTGACACATTTGGTCAAGTGGTAATCTGTGTGCAGTGCAGGCATCCCCTGCACAGAAGAGCTCCCATGGCATAATGAGGCAGTCAGGACACCCCAGCTCAGGTTTAGAAATGAGTGATCTGTTCCTCACTGTGTCCCCCTCACTGTGTTCCTTTGGAGGAACCGTGACCTTGCCGGACCCCATGCTTGGTCAGAATGGGATCCTGGCTGTGGCAGACAAGTGGCAGTGAGGTGCCCAGAAGTGTGTGGCTTTCCAAGCCTGTGCTAGCACTGCACTGCCCACAAGCCTTGCTGTGAATCTTTGAAATAATTGCTACTTGGCCTGTGGGTAAGGTCTGACTCTTTTCTAGGTGGCTGGGAGAAGGGAAAAGTGAGTGCACAGGATCTCCTCCTGTCGGTATGGATGTGCCCTACAGATGCTCTCCCCCACCTGGAGGCATCTATCCCCAGAGAAGCATGCTTTGCCCCTTAATTTTTGTAACCCAGGAGACTGCTTGAATCATGATGGACCGCTCTAATACAAGGAAATACCCAGACTAGTGACTTCTTAAGCTTTTTTCTCCTTTGATCTTTTCTTCCTGGAGGCATTTATTTGATCTTGGAAGGATCTTAGGGCTACAGTCTGCCCTAGCAAAGATGTGACAGAGAGCAGAGGAAAGAGATTTTGAGACTTTTCTTCCGACTATTCCCCTATATAACACAGGCAAAACATTGGCATGTTTCTCCCAGGAGCATAGGGGCAGGACATAGCGTATCTGAATGGAGAGAAAGTAATTGAAATTTCTAGGATAAAAGCAATAGGAAAAGGTTAAGGCTATGAGGAGTAGGATACTCTTCTAGAAAGTACTACCTGGGTCTCAGGAGGCTTTGCTCTAGGAGACCTGACAGCCTGTGTTAAACTATGTAAAGGCCACCTGTTTGCTTTGTTCCTCAGGTCCCCACATACAAAATGTCCCTTGCCCCTTCTCTGTTTAGCCCTAGCAGAACTGTGACTTTTCCTGTTAATCCAGTGATGGACCAAGGGGGTCTCACTTTCTGTTGGAGCCACTATATGGGACCAGAGTAAAATAATGAAAATAATTTCAAGGTGCAGGCCAATAAAGACATGTTATCTTTGCCCTTTAAATACTGGTCTCAGGATTCAACCCAAATGTCAGGCTTACGGAGTTACCTGCCAAAATTTAAACACCTTCTCCGTTTCTTCTTTCTTCCTCTTTGAAGTAAGGTTCATCTGCATACCTGCCAGTTGCATTGCCTTGTTAGAGGAATCAAATGGTGTCCATCTGCAGACACAAAATATGGAGGGGCCATTTGGGCTGCTGAAGTGCTTCCCTCTCCTCACCACACTCATTCCTGAAAATGCTGAGAGGAGTGTTAAATACCAGAGAGAGATCAGATTCAGACACAAATGGAGAAAAGCTGGGAAAAGCAAAATAAAGCATCATCTTTATGCTTCCCTCCCCACCAGCTGTGGCTAGGGAAATAAAGCAAAACCAGAAGGACTCCAAAATCCAGTGACTGAAAGGACGGCATGAGCAAGGCAGTGGCTTTACTTTGCCTGTCCCAGCACCCTCTTCCTTCCTGCCCACCTGTTTTCCAGGGGCAGTGACGGGGAGCCAAGCAGGGCAGGGATCCTTTCCCCTGGACTCTCTGCGGAAGGGAGCACGCTGGCAGTGCTATGGCCGTAACAGCATCTCTTTCTAAACCACATCACAGACAATCGGTCAAAAGCTGAAAGTAAACAACTGATTTACATGCATTTTAAATACAGCTCGGTGCCCAGCAGCCTGATTATTTTGAAAAGTGGGTTAAAAAAGTCACTGTAAGGCAAGGGCCTTACATACCAAGCTCCTAGCCCTTGGTGCATTAATATGGCTGAGTGGAGATGCTAACATAACCTTACCTGTAATGGCATGAACACACCACTGTAATAATTCATTTAGAATTATGACACCTGAGACCTAATTTAAAACTCCTAGATGAATACTGTTCTCACATTCAAACCCCAAGGCTGCTGCAAACATACCTAAGAAATCCTAAGAACTATAGTGAGCCTAATTGAATTGGACTTAAATGGACCATTGAGGTGGCCTCACAGAGCTCTGGGGAATTTATATTGTCTATACTGTATCAGAATCACAGCTTGAACTGAATAACGGGTTACATTCAATCATGTTACTGTAACTCATGCTTGAGGAAAGGGGGAAACCTTTTGCTATCAGCAAGGCTATATGGAAAACAATTTCAAATCACTTTAAACCCGGTTGGCAACTACTTTGCCAATTACGGAGTCCTTTGGGAAGGGTGTGTGCTAGGGCTCGGGACTAAATGATTTATGTCAAGCGCCCCAGTCCCCAGAGGCACATGAGGAGGCTGGAGAGGAGGTGCTTGTGGCTAATTATTTCTCCTAAGAATACTTTAGTAAGGTAATTTGTGCTTGCAGATGAGTCACTCTGCACACTGAATGTAACACAGGGAAAGCAGACACTTCAGTGCTACAGCACGCAGGCAGATAAAAGAGAAATGAACGGTATCTTCAGTCCTTAATCTCACATGCAAAACCCCAGCCCCCTCCAGCCCCCTGCCTGCTCCCCTCTCCCCCAAGGGGTCCTCACCAGCAGTGGTCAAAGGGGACCGGAGAGGAATGCCTAGCAGAACCTCATCACCGCACCTAATTACAGACAGGAGGCGAGCATTTAAAAGGCCAATGAAAGTGTCTGCTCTCTGGCTCTCTATGAGGGTGGTGCAAATCTTCTGGTGGATGGGCATGCAGGAGTGAAATGCTCGGCAAGCCAAAGCAGGTAGCGGCCAAATGCTTTTCCAGCATTTCTGCCTGTGCATCCCCTTGGCACACTGGCAGTTTCTTTGCTTCTGTTGTCTAAAATCTCCTCACAGGTGCACTGTTGACACTGTGTTATAATTTATGAAGCTGCAGATGCCTGGAACATGTCATTTGTTTTGCAGATGGCAAGTGTAAATCCTGCTGTTCCTCACATGGCACAGACTTGCCCATAAATAAAAAAGCCGACCTCACAGATGCAGGTTACTTCACGAGAGGTGTAGCAAAACCCTTTTGGATGTGTTGCTGACATCGGGTAAGGCGTAAATAGCATTGATCTTGCAAATGATTCAAGCTTGATTTCAGGATCCCCACTGCCCCAAAGCTCCAGAGTGTGAGTTTTGGGACTGACTCAAAGCAGGGCGAATTTTGGTAAGATGTTTGGGGTTTATTTGCAGCTCAAGCACATGTCAGATGGTAACGCACTTTCTGACCACTACCTCCCAGATTTTCAGCTGATTTTAACCTGTATCATACAGCCAAAACTGATTCAGGTCCTCTCATTTACGCTGGCTGAAGTGCTGGCTTTGGGATTTCAGGACTAGTGAGAACAGGGATTCGTGACAAATGCTTTTCTTGATCAGGAGTTAGTAGAGATGCAGACACACTTCCTTTTTGAAAAATACATTTGTGGTTATCTGCTGCTTTGCAGCAGCTGAGAAGATGAAAGTCCTGATGGAAATGCCACTCAACTCTTCTGAGCCCAGACGGGTGCACAGACAAGCCCCAAGCCCCCAGCTGTGCCCAGGGCTCTGCACAGAAGATTCACTGGACACACTGGTGCCTGCTAGCATGTGGGTGGGTACGGAGCCACCAGGGATGCAACCTGCAGCTGCAGTGTTCTGTGTGGATCAATCTGCAGTAATAACCTAGGAATGATGTAAATAAAGCACCTTTCTTTATTTCCTGCAGTGATATAGGCAATAACACAGCCGTCATAAATGGAGAGGGGCCAATGGATTTGCTAACCCGTAGCAAACAGATGAGTTGTGAAACACCGAGCAGCTAAACTGTCTGGCTTCAAAACAGCAATCTGACCAAACATGGCTCTTGGGTAAGTCTAGCTGGTCCAAAGGCTCTGTGGACTTCTAGTCTGCTCATGTGATAGCCTTTCATTGGGATCGTGGAGCAAAATCTATTCTTGTTGACCCAATTAAGGTTCAGCTGCAAGGAACAGCCACTGCTGAAGGCTCCTCTCTCAAGCACCAGCCACAGGGGAAAGCCAGCCTGACACCGGCTGCCAGGGCATCATAAACCTATGCTGGCAATAAAAGGGTCTGTAGTTTGTAGCATTCTGGGCTATATATATGCTAAAGGGAGAAAGCACTGGAAGAGCCTTCAACTGAGGATTGTTTGACGTTTTTGCTTTTCTTCAGAAATATTCGAGCCTGGGTTCAAAGCATTCATGTCATACCTAAGAAGACCCTGACTCAATGTATCTGTTAGAGAGGAGAATAAGGGAGGCAGCTGAGAGGCAAAACCACACAACCCCATTTTCCCTGCCCCTGCTCACTCCCGTCTCCCCTGCCTGCTGGATCTCTCTGGAGTGCAGGAATAAGACCTTAGGTTAGGTTAGTCTCACAAAGGAGGCAGGGCACACACTCCTCATCCCTTTTGGATTTAAGCTGCAGTGCAGGTGGTGTTGGTAGCTGTCACCTGGCACACTGTCAGGGTCCTGTCCTCTGCCTGACTGCTCCAGCCCCTTGGTTTCTTGAGCACTAACCTGCCCCAAAAGCCTGCCTGCAAGAGACCAGCCGGAGCACATTCAGCAGGGAGTGTACAAGAAATGGGGCACTGGTTCACCAAAAAGTCTTTCACTTGCTGTTTTTCTTCTTTTTGATCCACTTCCCTTGAGTCTTTTCAGGCGTGCTCACTATCAGCCACACAAATCCCTGCCACAACAGCTTAAGAGTGATTCTTTCTGTTCTGCCGATGGGAAAAAGCATTATTCTGCAACATGGTCAAGATCTTCCAGGTCTTTTATCACCCAGAGAAGGATCACAGAAAAAAACTCCTGACAAGTTTTCCTCTTTCTGTACAGGGAGTTTACAGCTATGTTATGCAGATCTTTTATACATTTCTTTGTTGTTTTTTTTTTATTCTTCTCAAGCTCTTTTAAGCTTCCTTCCCCTTTGCACATCTGAGCTTTGCTGATCACAGAGGTCAAACAGATTGAAAACATGTGTGCAAGTAAAGTGACTTCACCCTTGACCTCAAGCTATTCCTCCTTGGGAGCATTTAATTTGCTTTAACCAAATGTATTTTTATTTTAATGGAATGCTCTTTGCCTGAGGCAAACTGTGTGGAAGTCCATCAGATGTGTTTTCATTTTACCACTTTGTAGAAAAGTGTATTAATCCATTTTGCTTTGCATCTGGAATTTTTTAACACAGCCTTGGGATTTTCCCCTCTATTTGCAGCACTACCCATTGCTCCTGTGCAAAAAACAAAACAGAGCAATATGAAATAAAATGGACCAAAGAGGTGTGTTAAGACCAAAAGTTGATCCTGATTGCAAAGGGTAATTTTTTTCAGCATCCTGGGTCTCATATTTCTATTTCTGGTAGGTCATATATTTTCCAAGGATGATGCTATGTGCTATGCCAGAGTGCAGAGGATGTAAAATTTGGCTTAAAACGCTATCCTGGATCCTTCTGGTGAGGTGAGGTAAGCTTTACATTAGGATCAAGCTGTGGCTACAGCTCCTTGCTTTCAGCTTGTGTCTCTGATTTAATTCAAGGCTCACAGAACTTTGTGGCAGAACACAATGCAGAAGATGCAACCATTTCAGAGTCTGTTAGGGTTTTGATTGCTTTGAAAGTATTACGCATTAGTTTCTCCTCAGCAGCTCCCCTAAGCTGTTTGGAGCAGTTTTCAAGCTGCTATCTAGTGCGTTCATGCATAGCCCTTGTATATCTGCCCAGCCTACCTGTTATTACTGTAATAACCAGGAGATATAGCTAGCTTTAAGGGTTTTTTTTTTGTTTTGTAAGAGATAATTTCCAGCTCATGTAATCCTGGTTGTTAGCTGTCTCACCATTCTGGTCCTGCCACCTCTCATTTCTGGGTTGAGTACTGAATTCGACAAAACATGACAATCCGACATGAGAAAGCCAGAGTAAATGTCATCCCCTGGCAGACCTGAATGACGCAGTGGCTCTGTGCTTGGGCATCTCCATTCATTTTGCATAGTCCATTTGCACATCCTACATGGGCAACTAAGTACTGGAAGGAACATCCCTCCCCCTGAAGCCCAAAAGGGTGAATGAGCCCCAGCATGGTTGCAACGTTGTCCTACTTTTCCGCTGTGCCTCCACTTAACAGTCTGCTGTCAGAGGAAATTATTTCAGTACTACTTCTGCCTAGAAAACTACAAAAAGCCATAACAGCAACAAAAAAAAGGGATGGTGTGTAGATATATAAAGCTATATTTCCTCTTCTTGTGGATCCAAGGGAGGATTCCCATAGTTGCAGGAAAGTAAAGCCTACCGAGATTATTCACTGTGCGTAAACTCAGTAAATTGGGGGGGTGTGGGGAGGGATATGTTTTTTCCTTTTCTCCTGTGTGTGCATCAGTTACTCCTCAACAAGATCCAATTTCTGTCAATGGGAATATTATTCCTAAGTATTTGTTAAACAGCTTGGACAAAGCATTTTTAGTCCAGTGAGAGGTTCACTTTGGCTATTCACTATCCATTATTCATGGTGTGTGAGTGTTCACATAAGTCATATGGTATTGTCTCTGCTCCTTACTTGAATAACTCTAGTTAAACAGGAGACTAATGAATGTTGGAGCGCACATGGTGAATAGCTAATAGCAAGGAACATGTTCTCTCACTTGCACCTGTACTCAGCAATAACCAGGGCTGTCTTACAGCACGGGGCAGTGGGGCCCATAATCTGGGCCTACCAGCTCCAATGGGCTCTTTTCCCTGCCCTGTGGCATGATGTTTGCTGTGCATATGCCATGCAGGTCGCTCTGGATGTGCTGCATGCTGTGTGCCGTGAGACACTGCTGTTTTGCTCAGCTGGACTTGGAGTCTCAGGAACCCTTATGAGGGCTCTACCAGCAGATACTGGTATGTAAACCAGCTAACTTCTTGATATTGGGGGAAGTGGGAACCTGATTATTTAAATGTTAAGAAACAGGAAATAAACATGGGACAAGACCATGGTCAATCCAGCCCCTTATACTTCAGGATATCAGGAAATCCCTTTCCCTCATACTGCGGTTCTGGTGCAGAGTAACCAACTGGTACTATGGATGTACCTCCACAGCAGTCTGAAGGTGTGATTTTAGCATGTGAAGAGGAATTGGTGCCAGGTGCCAGTTAGCCAGCGTGACTATCTGTACCCCTGAAGGTGCACTGCACAGGCTGCGATACCCGCTGGCAACCAAGGACTCTGGTATGTGCCCAGTGACTAGCCTGGAGTTTGGACAGTTGCAGCCAGGCAAGAGAGACTGTGCAGTCATATGGCTGTGACCACTATCTTTGATCTGCAAGGCAAAAGCACTCCTGATCATGCACCTTTTTCCTTATCACCCTTAATCATCCTTTTTTAGGTGTGTTCTTTTGTGTCTTCCATAATCGTATGCTTGCTGCTACTAGGGTGAAGCTGGCATGGTCATGATATCACCTTCCCCCTGTTTGCTTTGCAGCCGTGTCTGTGGCTGCTGAAACCCAAAGGTACCTCTGAAAAGATGGTAAGTATACTTCATGTATACCATCACAGTCACTGATGAAGGAGCGTGGAGGAAAACATTCTCCCTTCAAAAACATCTATTCTTATTTCACAGAATGATAGAATCACAGAATGGCCTGGGTTGAAAAGGACCTTAAATATCATCTAATTTCAACCCCCTGCTGCGGATAGGGTTGCCAACCACTAGAGTAGGCTGC
>NW_010144635.1:0-4509 GCF_000699245.1 Pterocles gutturalis
ACATTCTGTGATTCTGTGGTTGAGCATGGTGTGAGGGATGCTGGTACCTGCAGCAGGTCCGAGAGGATGCTCTCCTGCCTTTCCCCTTCCCATCCCCTGTAGAAGCCCCTTTCCTTCCCAAAACCAGCAATGCCCTCAGCCTGGGGACACACGGTGCTTTCTCCCTGCCTGACCGCTGCAGGACGTGGGCGATGGTTTGCCGGCGGGTGGGAGGCAGCAGCCATGGGGAGCAGAGCAGGAAGCACGTCTGCCGGGAGCTGCTCGGTACCAGTCTTACTGGAGTTGAGCTCGCCTGGATTAGTTGGTCTGGGCGTGTCAGAGCGGTTTGGGAACACTCTCAACACTCTCCAGAGCAGGATTTTGCACGGTGGAAAAAAAAAAAGAAAGAGGAGTCCTCTGTGATTTACATGCTAAGGAGATACCATCATAGCAGAAGAATTTCAGCTGATTACATTCTGGGTGTGGGAATACAGGACTTTCTTCAGTTCTCACCTTAGGGTTGACACAAAGCCCAGGAAACAATACACAAATAGTTCTGCACTTTCTAGTGAACCTTAACCCACAGAGGATAAAGTGAGGACAGGATCAGACCGCAGGGGCTCCAGGAGTGCCAGCAGCACCGTCCGCTCTCCCACCTGGGCAGGGGCAGCAAGGGGGGCTGCCCTGCCAACAGACCCCCCCAGCCAGACCTGGGTGTCAGGAGCAAGAAGTATGTCCTGGAAAGCCCCTGCCCTTCAGAGGAGGGCACAGCTGTGTCCCCAGCCCTTTCTGCCCCTCCATGGCACAGGTGTGGGTGCAGATGGGGTGATGCCACCACCAGCAGAGCTTGGTCCTGGCCCGGGCAGCTTGGCTCTGGGCAAAGGTCGGGTGCGTGGCTGGTGCGTGCAAGTACGTGTATGGGGTTGTGTAGCCCCGGGGTCTGTGTGCAGCAAGATCCTTTTGCTGGGTGGGGAAGCAGCTCCCATGCATTTCCTTTCTCCACTCCTCAGCACACGTTCCCTGCGAGAGCCACCGACCAGCACCGGCAGCAAACTGAAGGATTGTCCATTTTCGGCCCTTTACCCAGACGCACTTTTCCCCACCTGGGTCTCTAATGGGAAGGTGCAATCTGGGGTTTTAAATATCCCTCAGTTTCCCAACTTGCACATGGCCACAGACTTTGGGGCAGTGCTTGCAACCCTGGGGTAACAGAGCCCTACAGATGCAGCTTTACCGGGAGCTGGTTCCGCCATGGAGTCCTGTTGGATCTCCCATGAACATTTATTCCAAGCCACGTCACTCGCAGTGTCTCTGCTTTGTGACACAGTTTATTGCTGAATCGGTTTTCTGCCTCGAAGGCTCTCAGAGCCTGGGCCAGTGGCTCTGCATCTGCTTGTGAGCTTGTCAGGCACCCTGCCAGCCAAAAAACCTTTCCTTCTGTGTTTCCTTAGATGACGATGATGCTGAGTCTGGGAAGCAGGAATCCGATGAGCCAGACACGACGGACAGCGAGGTTGGTTTGCTCTCCTCAGCCCATCAGCTCAGGCTGTCAGGTCTGGGAGACATAAGATGGGTTGTCCCACCCAAGTTCACTCCAGAAGGCAATGGCTCTTCCTACACTAGATGCTAAGCCCCGTTCCCATGCCTTTACCCAACTTGTTGCTGGGGGATAGAGATATCAGCTAGTCAGGAGGGTTTATGAACAACAGCATTTGTCACCACTCCATAGCAATGGTCACAAATGTCCCCAGTGATGCAGCCAGGCCATCACCTTCCTGGGAAAGCCTGGGGGTTGCAGACGCGATGCAGCCGGGCCACCAGCTTCCTGGGAAAGCCTGGGGGTTGCAGACTGACTGCTCTTCTCGCTGGTGCAGGTGGCTGCCTCGTATGAAGATGATATCCTACAAGAAGCCCAGGCTGACGGGAAATATTTTTGCACCAAAGACAAAGCTCATGCACTGCAGAAGAAGAGAAGAAGAGGACAAGATCACTGGACAAAAGGTATGGAGGATTATTTCCTTGGGGCATCAGCTCAGGGCTACAAGTTCTGCTGCTTCCCGAGGGGCTCCTGTGAGAAACGCCCAAGGGCACTGGCTGCCTTCCTGTGGTGGAGAGAAGGGTGCTCCTCTGCCACGCTGCCAACAAATGTTTGCCCAAGGTGATACAGCGGAGTCTTTCCTTTCCCTGAGATAAGACACGCTGTGCTGTGTTGTGGCAACGGCTGTGTCTCCAGCCAGAGGAGCCCCTGGTAATGGTTAGCCAGGGAGCCTGGGCAGGGGGTCAGAGCACTCCCCAGCACCTAAGCTAACAGGGCTGAGTCCCTCGTGTTTGCTTAGCTGCTCAGGGAGGTGGTGATTGGAGAAGGCCAAATTCCCAAGGGTGAGCTATTGACATCCAGAGAAAGGTTTCTGCCAGCTCTGTTGACCTTCCAGCGCGGCTGCTGCGGTTTTCCCTGCTGACAGAGGAATGTGTCGTACCTGTGTTTCCTACAGGTGAATAAGCAGAAAACCGCTCCTGATAAGGGCGAGGATAAGACAGTGTGCCTGTCAGGTCTTAAAAACTCCTCTGTCAGAAATACCTGCTGCTGTAACCCCCTTTGTGCCGTCGGCACAGACAGATGTGTCCCCATTGTAAGTGCAGGGAGGGCTGCTCAGCACAAAGGAGCCTGTGCAACAGGCAGGCGCTGCCCTCTGCTCTGTGCCTTCAGAGGTGCCTGATCTCCTGGGGGACACCCCCACAGCTGAGTGGGAAGAGGATTTTTTCTAAAAACCATCTGCTTGGAGCGATGGGGAGGAACCCGCCCTGTGCTCACCAGGGCAGACACCAGCCAGCCCTCCGGGATGGGGATGTCCCGAGCAAGGGCTGGATGGGGCAGGATGGGATGATGGAGAGGTGTAACCCCTCTCTCAGCATGTGCTGTGTGCCATGTACCACACAGGAAGGGGGGAGAGACCCAAGAAATGCATCCCGCTGGCCTGGGTACCCTCTCGGATACACTCCTACACCCGGCTGGTTCTCTGCCTCTTTCTGCTTCATGTGTTGTTTCTGTTTCCAGGGTCACAACAGCCTCCTGTTGTGCATCTCACGTGGGAGAGGGGTTTCTCTTCATCTTCCCTTTGCTGAGCTTTGCTTCCTCCTGCACTACCCCTGTTTTGGGCCAAGGCCACGCTGACCGTGTAAGCCCAATCCTCTGTGTTTAACCCCTGCCATCATCTTGCTGTTAACAGGCGCTAAGAAGTCAATGAGAGGAAGAAAGAAAGTCAAAGCAGAGCAGTGCTCAGCAGGCATCCCGAAGGACCTGGAGAACTGCTCCGCTTCCCACAACAACACCTCTGAGGAGAGCTAACGGCAGGGCAGGGTGTGAAGCGACACAGATGCTGCAGACCCAAGGAGGGGGCTTGGAGCCCCCAGCATCCCACCCGCATGGGGGGAGCGATTCCTCCTGCCGTGCTGGGCCAGGCAGTAATTCATAACGACTCATTAATGAGTAAAGCACCATGAGAATCCTCAGCTGGTGCCCCTGGGAGATGCGAGGGGAGGAAGAGCCGTGCAGGAGATGCCTGGAGCAGCCGGGTCAGTGCTGGGGAGTGACACCCAGCCCTGCACCAGGGCAGACCCTCGGACTAGTGCGAGGAAGAGGAGATGCTCTCTTTGCAGCACTGCCCCTGGATCAGGGTGTGTTCTTCCCTGGGATGTCACACAAGGAGAACAGACCACCCAGACCCCACTGTCCATGTATGATGTCCCAGGGTCTGGCCGAAGGGTGGTGACCAAGCTGGACACCGCAGGGCCCCACGCACAAACCCGCTTTGATTAAATCCTTACTCAGGTTTTGTACATGCGTGGATCTTGTTTGACCTGGAGAAAGCCCAAGGTTTTCTTTTCTAGTTGAGTGAGGAGCAGGCAGGTGGGACATGTCGCTGGGGAGGGCGAAGAGAAGAGCAGGACAAGGGAGGTTTTATGTTCTCCCTCTCCCCAAGGTGTCCTGCAAGCCCAGAAGAGCCCAGCTCCGACTCACAGCAGAGCACCAGCCCAGCAGTTCACACTGACCTTGGCAGGATTGCTGGGAGCTTGTTTTCATGAGGATAAACTGTTCTTAAACAATTTCCTCTGAAGTGTTAAGCATGGGTAGGTCTTCCTTCAGCATCAAGTGACAGGGTTCTCTAGCCAGGGATGGGACGCGAAGGGCTGCAGCCAGCATCCCTGCAGCCACGCCATGGCACCAGGAGCCAGGCTGGGTTGTTCCTGCTCATGTGCAGCAAACACGGCCAAGAGACCAGAGGAGATGTGCCAGGAACAGCACCTGCCCTATGCCATGCACCACCGTTTCCTTTACCTGCAGTTATTTCTATTATTATTTCACACTTCAGCGTGTCCCAGGCAGACTGTATCCCTTCGCCAGACATCATGTCCCTTGCTGATGGGTTTTTCCTCCTCGCTTTCTATCGCATCACTCAGCAGCTTCTGCTTAACACCAGGCCAGACCCCAAAAACCAGAACAAGGGTTGGCAGGTTGGGGACACAGCAGGA
>NW_010144635.1:4522-11054 GCF_000699245.1 Pterocles gutturalis
ACTGCAGTGGCAACCGCTTCCTCCTGAAAAAAAAAAATATGTCATAGAGGCTGTGCAGGGCAGGAGAAGCTCCTTTGGGCTCTGTGCCGAGGAGCAAAGTCCCAGATTGTGAGTTATCCCCTGGCAGCAGATATTCTGGGAATCAAAGTCTTGGAGGTCTGTGCTCAGAAATGCTGGAGACATCCAGGTTAGGAAGTGGTGATGGGTGTAATGTAGAAAGCAGCACCTCCATCCCCATCCCCAGCTGTGCTGGCGATGCTCCGTGCCTGGGGGGAGGCAGGTGGGCAGCTCAGGAGGGACCCCGGGGCTCCCATGGAACGACCACCCACCAGGCAGACCCCCACTCCCACAGCACCTTCTCCCAGAGACCAACTCAGCCCAGGTAACATCCATCTCTCACTTTGCAGCTCAGCTCTGTAAGTGTGGGTACAGGGGCTGGAAAACGGAGGGACGGGCAGCTAGCTGGGGGGTGCAGAGCTGGTCCATCCCAGGTCAAAGCGTTCATCAGATCCCAGCCGTGGAAAGTGGATGAGGACCACAAGGGAGGCATTCCCCTGTCTGTCCTGGGCACTGCGTCTGTCCCTTCCTCGGGCTGGCTTGCAGGGGGCAGCAATGCCCAGAACATGAACGATGAGCTGGACAAATCTGTCTTTTAAAAATACTCCATCCACACAAAGAAAAGAAAAGAAGTGGAAATATAATCCTGTAAAGAGGCCCCTCAGGCTGCAGGGAGACAGTCTGGGATCAGGAGAACTGAAGGAGGGAGGGAACTTTTATGTGACTATAAAATAATCCCCTCCCTATGATGATCCTTTGGTGAGGGAAATGTGCTGAAGTCCTGCCAAAAATAATGAACTTCTAAATTTCTGTTTTTCTAAGGAGATATTTTTTCTTTTCATTGCAAAAGATCACCACAGAATTCACCTTCATTCGTTGGACTTTTCTTTTCTTTTATATTCCTTTTTGCCTTTTTCCAGAAGACACCTTCAGCTGATGCCCCATAGGATGCATTTGAGGGGCTGGCAGGGACACATCTTTCATAGTTAGGGCAATCCCGTAACCATAAAAACAAAAAATAGTTTTGTCAGCTCTGAGCAAAGTGCTCCTCCGAGCAAGTTGCTGAAGTGCAATAAACTTTATACGCTGCACCTGATCCAGCCCTGGAGCCTCTGCTCCTCCCCAGCCCCTGGCTTGCTGTTACCCGCTCCCCGTGCTACAGAAACATGGATAATTGCTGAAATCCATTAATTTTTGTAATTCTGCTTGTCAGTCTTTTGTCCAAGTCATTCTTGACAGATAAATGCATGGATTTGTTTGGTGATATGCAGACAGCCTCAGACTTGAACTATTCTGCTCTAAGGAAGAAATCTGAGACCTGCAAAGAGCCCTGGGCTTCGCAGAGATTTTCCATGGGCAGGTTCGGTTCTGCTCGAGGTAACGGGTTTGCAGGGACACACTGGGCAGCGTTCAGCCTGAGGGGCTGATCCTGCCTTCCCTGAGAGCACGGCACAGCAGCCTTTTAACAGCTTCACCGGCGTGTGGGTAAGGACTCCGAGGGGCATCTGTGAACCAGAGCTGGCAATCTATGCTTTTTGCAGAGTTTCCATTTCCATTCAGCATGAGAAGAACCGTTTTACACAATGATCTCCAAAAAGCCCTGAAATTACCCTTAGAACCCACGAGTTACGACCCACAGGGCAATACAGCAGAAGAGAAGCTGTCCCAGGAACAGATGAGTCCTTCTGGGAGACTGGCAGCTCATGTTTTGTTTTGTTCAGACAAATTATAGCTCTGATGTCATCAGTGATGCAATAGGTGGGACATCTGGGCTGGTGAACTGGTTTCCCAGAGGAACTGGTTCAGAGCACAGCCTGGGCTGGATCCGAAACTGCACACGAGTCTGACCGAGCAGCGGTGTGAGCGTTTCTGTTCACCTTTAGTCCATCCAAAATAGCAACAACCGGCTCCCTTATTGCCCGTCATGCAAAACAATTCCAGTAACAGACTGTCACAACTCTTCTGCTTCCTGATCCTGCAGCATCTGTACACGCTGAATCATCCTCCCAGCACAGAGCGCTGCTCCCAGCTTGCAGACCCCCCCCCGCCCCGTGCATCATCCTCCCACCGAACTCAGCAGCAAACTGACATTTCCAGCTACTCTCCAGACTTGATTTGTAAAATTTCACAAGAAATAAGTTTGTGCAAGTCTAGCCACGAGTGGAAATCTCCATCCTGGGGGAAAAAAATTGCCACCACACAAAGGTTCCTCTGTTGCACATGTAATGGAGATGGTGCTATGCGGGAAAATGGGAAGTTCAGCGAGCTTGAAGCAAAAGGGAACTGTGCTGGGGACAGAGCTGGCTGCAATGCAGGAACCAAAAGCACCACAAATAGAGAAGTGCACACCAGATTCTTCCTCCTTATAATTTTTTTGCAGTGGTATGGCTTCTAGGCAATAGATATTTTGAAGGTGGCTTAATTCTTGTCCTTTTTGTGAGACTGACACCACCTTCTCTGGAGTGAAATGCTTTTAACCCAGATCTGATCAGTGAGCGATGGCCATTTATGGTGCTGGCTTTGGAAACACAGCTGCACTCCTCAGCTCAGCACAGGAAAACTCATTCCAGGCATTACTGAAGTCTTGCTTCAGTCCCCTCTGGGGGATTTCAGTGGGCTGGGCATTTGGTGCAGGTCCTCCCCAGGGTCAGATGCACCCTGCACGTGTGACGCAGGCAGCGCACAGCCGGGCAGCCTCGCGTGCAGCGGTGCGGAGCACAGGCGGGGGCTCAGAGGGGACAGTGACAACTCGGGTGTTCAGGACAGAGCACAAGGGCAAGGCTTTACACTTTTGAAAGGAGGCTGTGAAGTCGTGGCTAGGTTTAGCAAGTCCAGCATGTGGTGGTGGTTCTTGGAAGGGAGAGATCTGGGGAGTTCCTTTGCACCTTCATCTCAAGGAAAGTTTATTGTAGGAGTTTTGGAGCCAGAATGTGTGTTCCTTCTGCATCCCTTGGGCACCACAGCTTTCTGCTCTGCCTTGGACATTGTCATCAACCCTCCAGGAGTTCCCCAGCTCCGGCAGGGCTGTGCTGCACACCCTGCTCCTCCCAAACTCTCTGCTGGGTGTGCTGGACACCGGTGGAGCCTCTCCAGAAAACATATTTTTCAAGATCCTCCCATGAAAGTTATTGATCTATTAATAACGGCGCGTAGTGCAGCACCGCATGGTTCCGGGGAGGGGGTTTGGTTCATCCATTCACAAATCCTCACGTAAACACCACATACGTATTTCATGACATGAGCGCACGGCCCTCCCCAGTGCAGAGCTGGATGATTAAATCAATCAGCTCCATGGTTCTTAAATACTTGGTGTCACGCAGGAGAGCCTGAGTCACTTTCCAAGGCACACAGCTATCGGCACCGGGGGCTGTTGGCAGCGTTTGCCTCCCGGGGCTCAGCGTCTGACTTTGCTGTAACTGGAAATCTGCAGCAAGAGCAGAGGGCTGTGTCACCCACTGCGGGGGAGCACCCAGAAATCCAGGGGACATGGGAATCCATGGGACACGGCCACTCTGCTCCAGCAGCGGCCAAGAGAAACCAGGACTCCCAACTGGAACCCACTGGAGGCAGACTGAAACCACTGCAGGTTGTACAGCTAACGTACTGGTGGGGCCAACAGCTTGGGTCAAGCCCGGCTCATGGGTTTGGGGTGCAGGAGGAGAGCAATGGAGATGGATGTGCCAGCAGAGAACAGCAGTGGTCCAAAATGTGAGTGTGGTTAGGAAAGGTTTCATAAATTCTTGTGTACATAACACATGCAGGGAATGGTATGTCTGGGCAAATTTTGGAGACATACTAAACAGGAGCAGGAAGATGTGCACAGGAGAATGCAGAGTCTTGAAAACATAGTGATGAGCCTTTAGATGGATGTGGTGAGGGTGAGGGTTAGCTCCAAAGAGTGCTGGCCACCTTGGACATGTTTATGTAGGAGAGGATTTAATAGGGGTGAACTGTGACAGGAACCTTGGGACGAGGACCTTGAATTAGAGCCTGTCCAGGAGAGAGGGGATGGTGAGCTCTGGATGCGTGTTGTACTCACTCATCATCCTCCCAGTCTCCCAGTGGCCACCCTGGTCCCCTGTGAGGCTTCTTGGATCCCCATCTGCACCCCACTTAGGCTGGAAAAATGTGCACAGAAATTTCTGGTGCCTTATCTTAGTACTAGCAGTTCCTCCAGCTGGAAGGCTGTTCTTCTGGTTCCCAGCCTAAATATACTCATGACCTGTTGTCTTTGCTTGATTTTGGGCCATGATTTTGCAAAAAAAATATAACACCTAGCCCACATATGTACTTTAAAATGCTGTCTTGTATCAGATGCTTAGACCAAATCCTGCAGTTCCCGGATGCAGAAAAATTCCTCCCATAATATCGGAATAAGCACTTGCAGTCCTGGCCCACTCCAGACCAGCTCCTTATTCCAGCAGCCCCGGACTGCTCAGACATGTACCCACGTAGTCCAGGACTTGCCTTAAGGTAGAGTAGGAGATGCAGGAGCAAAATGAGCTTGAGTGAAGTATTGGAGAGTCAGGGCAATGTTTCACATTTGTGCACTGACGCTACTGTAAATGCAAAACTCCCTGCCATCCTGTTCATCCAGGGGTTTGCAGAAATTGAGACTGGAGTGTCCTTCAGCCCAGAACTTGAAGCTGCTGTGCAGCAGCACCGTGACAAGGCCAGCCTTTCTCCAAAACAGCATCCCAGCGTATGAATTAGGAGCATCTCCCGTGAAAACAGAGCTCAGGTCCCTCCGTCCCCCACTGCAGCAATTCCCTCGCTGCAGGAAACAGGGAGAAAAGGTTGCTCGGGGTTGTACCCAGCCCCTGCCTTTTGTGGAAATGCTGCTGATGTGCCACCCATCTGTTTTAGTGGCAGATTCCTTGAAACACAGCAACATGCCCATTGTATTCATACACTGTGAGCTGGTTCGCTTGTCAGATGCAGATGAAAGCTCCCCAGCATCAACAGCAGTGACATCCAAACCACTAAATTCAGCTTTGAAGTTAGCAACCCACTAAGCTGCAGAGGCTGGCTTCTTTCTGCTTCATCCTGCGCTGACTCAGTGGGACGATTTACATCCTACAGCTGTTTTTATAAGGAAAGAATAGAAAAAAAAAATGTTTTTTGAAATTCAGTCTTGGGTTCTAGAGAATTGTTTGCAGCAAGCCTAGCTAGGTTTCCACGCCCGTTTATCCCTTGGCTTGTTTGATGAGCTTGCCAGCAGGAAGGATTTTAATTTCTTTTTATCCCAAATTATTTTTTCCATGGCTGTGATATGAGATCATTCTGCCAAATAATTTAGTCTCAAAATCTGGCCCGTGTTGAATAGTGTAAGATACTGAGGATATTCTTGTGATTTTAAGGGGAGAGTTTATATTTCACTGTAGGCTTTTTAATGTAAACCTAAAAGAAAACCTTGTCTTATGTTTCCTATCCTAATCTTCTTCTTATTATTATTAAATACTATTAATACTCTAAGACAAGTGTTGATGTCCCACTTGCAACAGTACACAAAAAAGGTGTGATATGTCCATGTCTACGAGGAAAATCCTGCTTGGGAGCACAAGCTGCTTCGGAGCATGTGAGGTGGGAACCACAGGACTCTGCAAAGGCCATTTCAGTTTCAGAGCAACACAGAGGCCACCAGCACCCACACCCTGCTGCTCACAGCACCAGAGCCTTCATCATGCCCAGCAAAGCTCCCCAACCTCCTCCGCCAGGCCCGGTGGCTTGGACATCGTCAGCGCACATCAACATCCTCGGAGGACAGGCAGAGCTCGCTTACTTGGCAAGTGGTCAGAGCATCATCCTGGGATGTGGCAGACATCGGTTTGAGTGCTTAAGGGGTATGTTTATTCCATGCAGTACAAACACACCAGTCCGGGAAGCAGCGTGCTGTGCGGAAATGCCTTGAGTCACTTTGTGGAGATAAATGCTAAGTTTACGCTCTCCCAGATGCGGGTCTGCCTTGCCCATATACGGCCCACAATCAGCGCTGCTTCGCCTTAGCTTCAGGGGTCAGGAGACATGGGGATTCATCCCTCCGCACGGGTTTGGGGGGCTGCTGGTGAGTCTCAGGGCTGTGTGGGGGTATCCATGCCACGCACAGGGATTTGCACCATTGGGGCTGTCAGGTTGGGGTCCCAGAGGGCCAGGTCCCAGGCTGCTGGGCTGGAGCAAGGGGAGCAACCACCTTCATCTGCTTTTGTAGGAGCAGTCTGATGTGTACAGCTGCCTGCCAATGGTTTTAGCAGATGTGTCCTCCCTGCCTGCAGGAAGGCTGGGAGACCTTGGGAATGGGCAGCTGGCAGAGTCGCTGCTGGTTTGGGTGGGGAGATGGAGGGAGGGGAAGTTTTTTAAAAATCATAGAAAGGGATATGGCGGGTGTTTGTGTGGGGACATGGTGAGTGGTTGGGTGGGGACATGGGTGTGTGGTGACATAGGTGGTCGTGTGGGGACATGGTGAGTGGTTGGGTGG
>NW_010144636.1:0-559 GCF_000699245.1 Pterocles gutturalis
TGGAGCTGGGAGGGTTAAGATGCCAGGCTGCTCTCCGAGGGCTCCTGCATCCCTCCACGTGGGTACAGAGCAGGGTAGGGCTGAGCAAAGCAGTTGGGCTGCAGCCTCCCAGCTCAATGCACCAGCCGCTGAGCTGGCCCCAATGCCCTGGAGCATCAGGACAGCCCCAGCACCCTCCCAAACCTCCAAAGGATGCTGCTCCCCTGCCGATGGAGGGGGTGGCGACGCTGGAACAGAGCTTCCCATCAGCACCTTATATTTACTGCAAGGTCTTCTGGCTGTGACCTTTAAAAGACTCAGTGGGCCGGCAGCCCGGAGCTGGCAGCAGGCGGGAGCGCTCGCAGTCATCAGACACTCTGCAGGACCGTCCAGGCTGGGCCAGGCACAGCGGACTGGGAGCTGAGCGAAGGTCCCGGGCGCACAGACTGCGGGTGAGTGCTTGGCTGCCTTTGTCATTCTCAGCCTCTCTTGCCTGCAACTCTCCCTTGGAGTGATGCTTTCCCCCCCTCCCTGCCTCCCTCTCCCTGCGCAGAGCCCTCCTGCCCCATGCCCCCTTGGC
>NW_010144636.1:637-879 GCF_000699245.1 Pterocles gutturalis
GTGTCCCCCAGCAGCTGCTGCAGAGGCATCTGCGAGAAACACTGAAGCACTGTGTCCCAGGAGAAAGTTTCTTCCTGCCCCGGCACAGCCTGAGGTCATCCCTGCCAGACCCTCCCCAGCCCCAGCTCTGGCTCTCCAGTGCTCCCCCTCACACCCCTCAGCTCCCCAGATTTCACCACCCTGGGCTCTCCTCTTTTCCAGGTCCCCCCATGTTCCTTCCCAGCCCCACGTGCAGGGCAGGA
>NW_010144636.1:1135-1453 GCF_000699245.1 Pterocles gutturalis
CTTCCTGCAGGGAGGTGGGAGTTTTCCGCAGAGACAACCCTGCGGGCACACAGCAAGGTGCACAGGGCACAGCGCCCGGGCTGGGCAGGGGGCACGTGGAAGAGCCGAGGCTGTGGGTGCCACTTCCGTCCCCCTGCTGCGCAGAGCACCGGTGGGCTGGGGAGCTGGGGAGGGGGTCAGGCAGGGCGGGTGGGCAGCGTTAGCCCGGGCATGAGGCAGTCTCGTAGGTGCAGTGTTCTGGCCAGACCCGTGTGCGGATGCGGGGTGCGCAGGCATTCGGCAGCCCCGGCTGAAGGGCAGTGGGGAGAGGCACGGCGG
>NW_010144636.1:1473-2485 GCF_000699245.1 Pterocles gutturalis
CCCTGTGTCTCCGCGCTGGGTGAATGATGGATGTGTCCATTAACCGTGCCCCAGTTACGCATCCACACAGCGTTGCTGGATCGCTAAGTCAGACAGCAGCCCCGTTACGAGTGTCGATCACCCGGTGCGTGCCCTGGGCTCAGCCTTACCTGCCATGCCCTGAGCAGCCGTCGGCCCCGGCTCTCTCTGCGGAGCAGGGCTGGGGAACTGGGCAGGGTGCAGCTCCACTGAAATCTCAGGGCATAAAGACTCGGGTAGCACCAGCTGCTCTCCCACCCCAGCACTGCCCTGCCTGCGCCGGGCTCTGCAGCAGCTCCTGAGGACGGAGCTGTAGAGGCACAGGCTGTCCTGCACTCCCTCGGCTCCCAAAGCAATCCTGCTGTCGCAGCAGGACCCAGCTCTGGGCACACAGGAGCCTTCTCATCCCCTGGGCAGACCCTCAGACGAGGGACCCTGGTCCTGCCCCCCAGCAGGCACCAGCACAGAAGCATCAAGTGCAGTTTGCATTTTGTTGGTGTTTTGTTTGAGCGTACAAAGAGCCATGAAAATATCCTACACTCAGCAGCGTTCGGCAAAAGAAACCCATCAGAAGGCACGAACCCAGAACTACAGTCATGACGGCTAACGGCACCTCCTGTGTGTGTATATATATATTTGTAGAGATCCTCTCTTGTGTACAGCTATGTACATACAGATGCATTGGCAAGTTGCAACCCAAGGACAGTGCGTGAAAGAAGTGAAAGGCAGATGCAAGACCGCTCATGTGCAACCATCAGAGGCCCTTGGCCACCAGGTTGCCAGCTCAGTCCTGTGTGGAGCTGCTCACAGCCCAGCTCCGAGCAGCCAGCAGTCCAGGGAGGGAGCCTGGCAGCCGGCTCTGCGCTGGCACTGTACGGGGAAAGCCGGCTGGCGTGGGGGTGTGCGGGGACGGGCAGCCTCAGCCCAGCCTGCCCCGGGCAGGAGAGCCGGCGGGACAGGGGGATGCCACATGGTGAGACACGGCACATTCCTG
>NW_010144637.1:0-19099 GCF_000699245.1 Pterocles gutturalis
GGTAATTTCAGAAACAGAGTGTTTTCAAACACCTGTACCACTAGCAGAGATCAATTTTATATTTGGCTTCTGGTATTAATAGTAAATTCTTGTTGCTTTCCAGTTTCCCCAGAATGCTTACCATTGATGTAATCTGATTTTTAATGCCTTAGTCTGTGTAAGCAGTCACAGATCCAAATTAATATTTATGAACCCTGCTACTTTAGTGGCATTGTTCCTTGCACGTACTCCACAAATTGAGGGAGGGTCCTAATATTTGTGATCTTTTCTCAAACAGCAGGAAATTCTCAATAGAATAAATGCTTGGGTGTCAGTATTATACAAATGCACTGGATTCTGTTTTCCTGGCTTTATTTAGCATACTGGAAACTACAAATCTACCTTTAGAATCATAGAATCAGAGAATCATTAAGGTTGGAAAAGACCTGAAGGATCATCAAGTCCAACCATCAACCCACCACCACCTAACTCACTAAACCCTGTCCCTAAGCACCACATCTACACATTTCTTGAACACCTCGAGGGATGGTGACTCCACCCAGAAACCACCACTTCCCTGGGCATCCTGTTCCAATGCCTGATCACTCTTTCAGTGAAGACATTTTTTCTAATATCCAGCCTAAACCTTCCCTGGTGCAACTTGAGGCCATTTCCCCTTGTCCTATCACTTGTTACTTTAGAGAAGAGGCCAGCACCCACCTCACTACACCCTCCTTTCAGGTAGTTGGAGAGAGTGATAAGGAGTCACTTCATCCCTGAGATGGCATGGGAAGCACAGCTGAAGAGAACAACAGGAAAGGGAGGAGCACGAGAAAATGGCTCCTCCAAGGAGCAGCTGCAGATGGAGAAGTGGGTAGTGGAAGAACACAGGAGGAAATGGCTGAGTAGAGAACTGAACCTGAGCTAAGTAAAGGGTGAAATCCCAACTTTTATCTGATAGTGATCGGGCAACAAGTTGCTACAGCAGCAGCAATAGCTGTGCCTCTAAGTATGGCCATCCAGCCAATTCCTTATCCACTGAGTGGTCCTTCTGTCAAATCCATGTCTCTCCAATTTAGAGACAAGGATGTCATGTGGGACAGTGTCAAAGGCTTTGCACAAGTCCAGGCTGATGATGTCAGCTGCTCTTCCCTTGTCCACCAACGTCGTAACCCCATCACAGAAGGCCACCAAGTTTTTCAGGCATGATTTGCCCTATAGTGAAGCCTTGTTGGCTGTCACCAATCACCTCCTTGTTTTCCATGTGCCTTAGCATAGTTTCCAGGAGGATTTGCTCTATGATCTTGCCGGGCACAGAGGTGAGACTGACTGGCCTGTAGTTCCCTAGGTATTTCCCTTTTTAAATATGGCATTATTTTTCCCATTTTTCCAGTTAGCAGAAACTTCACTAGACTGCCACAACTTCTAGAATATGATGGATAGTGGTTTAGGAACTTAATCTGCCAGTTCCCTCAGGACCCATGGATGCATCTCATCAGGTCACATGGACCTGTACACCTTCAAGTTCCTTAGATAGTCTCAAATGTAATCTTCTCCTGCAGTGGGAGCTTCTTCATTCTCCCGTTCCCTGCCTTGACTTCTGCAATTTGGGAGGTGTGGTTTGAGTATTTGCTGGGACATGTTATCCAGATGTGGATTTTTCCTTTTTTCCTCTCTTCCCTTCTAATTCTCAACACCATCCTGAAGATCTCTTCTGCTGAAAGAAGATGGAAAGCCTTCTCCATTTGTGCATCCCACTTTACTGTTGTTATTATGCACTTCAGTGTGCCTCCATCATCTACTTACAGCTCAAATCCAGGGTACATCCTGAATGAGGATGTTCTGATTTCCATCACTGACACAGTGGTAACTTGGCTGAAACCATTGGTACAGCTTGTGGAACAAGAATATGGAAGTAACTCTCAAAAAAAAAGCTTTCTTATGAAAAATAAATCATATCAATAAGAAGCCATATCAGCTCCCTTTATTCACCTGAAAGCAACGTGCTGTACCTGCCAGGCACCCTCACCAAACTCTAGAGTTTGGTGAGGGTGCCTCACCTCCAGAGAATGGCAGAGGCTTTTACTGTGCCCTTGGACCATAGAGCTGGATTTGGCAAGAGCCTTGCAAACATGACAGTCCTTGCCTTGCCAGTGTGGGGCAAGAGCGTCTACTTTCTTCACACTTGGAGGTGACACTCCTATGTGCAATCCTTCTTATGGATGATAGTTGAATCTTCCTCTTCTTGAATAGTGTGGCAACTGACTTCTTTCCTTGGTGTGACCCTGCCTTGCAGGATATGATGCCTGCCAGGAGTTTCTTAAATTCAGAGTGTCTTTTGACAGTTTGGAGAATATGCAGTGGAGAAATGTGCTGCTCTGAGATTTCCTTGTCTGTGACTACAGTCTCATATGTCAAGTACTGGAGCACAGGAACGAGACACACAGGGGCTCCAGCTCCAATACATGCTGCCCGTTTCTCTTTGCACAACTGCCTGTCTTTGTGGCTCACAGAGAAGGCCACCCTAGCCCTGGAGGAGCAGCTCATTTTGGTCTTCACTTCCTTCTCTTCCAAACTGCCTGCAAAAGGCAGTTTCATGTCCTGTCTCCTTCTCAGGCATTTTGCAAGATAGCACTCTGTAATCATACTTTCTGTAGCTTGTATTGATGTTTCTTTGTGGTTTTTTGTCTTTCCTGACTTTCTTTTCTGGCATGACTGATTTGCTTAAACATTTTTCTTTTTAGAAGATATCTCAGTTCTCTTTACCTGGCATTCTTACCTACCTATGAATTGCTTAATTTGCTTACTTTCTGTCCCAGCCTTGTAAAATAGGTGTAAGCAACTCTTGGGCACTGGAGACTTCTTTTGTGATAGAGCCTGCTTTTAAATAAGGGAATAGATGTCCCTTTTGACTGTGTGGAGAGGAACAAAGGGGAAGCTGTAGCCTTCATTACTCAAGCACAGGAGGCAGCTCATCCTTTTATTGTGTCATTGGCATTGACACACCCTCTGCTGTGTAATTTCCTGATTCACATGGTTTACTAAGAATGTTACCTAGTAACCCACAGTATTCTTGCATAATACAATCGTTAGTTTAAAGAGTAGTGAAAAATATAGTAAGAGACACAAATTCAATGGATAGCTGTAAGCAGCCTTTTGTGGGAGATTATGCTGAGAGGTACTATGCAAAATCCTCCTAAAGACTGATAAACCCTGCAGCTCAGGAGTTCTTCTGGAGCTGCAAGACCTGGCCAGCCCAGAATACCACCAGCCTGCCAAATCTATACCACCGGCACACACCTGCATCTACAACAAAGAGAGTAACCCAGACTGCTGCCCAGCAGTGGCTGATGTTTCCAACAAAGGCTACAGGGTTGTGCATACATTTGACTAAATTCAGGGCCCCCTGAGAGACTTCCTGAACCCCTGCCTAGAAGCCACCAGTGTGTCAATACACCCTTCTGCCAGTGAGTGTCCTGCTGCGATGGGCCTCACCGCTGCTGCTCCCATCATGGAACTGTCAACAAGTGTGTCAACTGCACTACAGGAGCAAGAGAATGTGTTTTGTGAATATCCATCTGCTTTTAGTAATAACAGCTTGGCTGTATCAATACTAACCACTATTTAATAAAAGGTATTCTAAATAATGTTGGCTGTGATCTTTGTCTCCCCCAAATATTTTTTCTTTTTTTTTTCTTTTTTTTTTATGAGAGAAAAGGGAATTTAGAACAGAAAAAAATTTCCCAAAGAAGACCTGTTAGGGGCTGCAAGGAAGTCATTGTTCCTCTGAGAAGTGTAGCATCCTGAACTATTTTCTTGACGTAAATGACTGAATGCTCAGACAAACACAAATTTATCCTATCCTGCTGTTCTGAAACGTGTTAAATACCATTTCTGTAGTTACTTAGTTCTTTGAACTGAATAGCATAGAAGAAGCTTCTAACAAAATATGACATATTATAAATACTTGTACACTAGGAGGTGTGGTAACTTGTTTGGAGAAACAAGAAGTATTGAGAGGTCAAAGGGAAGCAGAATTCCAGACTAAGAAGAAGCAAAAGAAAGAAGAGGGAAAAAAAGCAGGAAAGATTTAAAAAGAAAAAAATCAGACCAGCATTATCTAACAGAGAAGATGTACAAGAGAAAATATCAACTTGAACTAGTTAATCAACAGGTCAATCATCAGAGCTGGAAGCCCTCAAGCTTTCCAACCAAAGAAAGGTTGGAAGTGAGGTAAACAGGAAGAAAGAGAATATAGCAACGAATGAGAGAGGAACACCCTCTTGGCCATACTGTGATTGAGGAAGCTCAGATGTATCTGGACGTCTTTGCTGCTTCATTTCTGTTTGCCAATATAAGGAAACCCCACAAAGGGGTAGATTTTCTTCCTAGCTTACTAGCTGCAGATGCTAGATCTTTTTTCTACATTTTTGTTCTGATGCTTTTCTTTTTACCAGCTATGACAGAAGAAGTAACATATGCCAATCTGAAATTTGGAAACAGCCATGTGCTGCATAACATCCCAGAGCCTGAAGATACTAAGGAAAAAGGTGTAGTATCTATGAGGCTTTTATGATTGATTCTTGCTAAAGTAGATGGAATAGTAAATACTTTTAATTATATGCACAAGGGGCCTTTATTAGCTTTGTTATTACCAGAAAAATATACTAGTTATAAGTGTGTCCTGGTTTTTGTTGCTGTCATTTCTGTCTGAACTTTTTAGAGTTTGGAAGGTATGCCTGAAATAGTGGTCTTATTATTAATTATCTTATTAATAGTGAATTTATTATCTTATTTCAGAGAAAAGTATATTATTGAGTTATACTGAGCTCCACAAATAATCCTAATTGTCTAAACCTCAAAAGAGTTAACTTGAACTATTTTTTAAAGTGGATCAGTTCGATTTAATTTCTCCATGCATTTGCATTCAAGCTTAAAACTGAATTAGCTTTAACTGACCCACCTCATTTCACTTCTGAAGTTGTGGACTGAATTAAGGCACTGGTCTTTGAAATGGCTCCATCTGTTAAAGGGCTGAATGCATGTTAAACACCATATTTTACATACCAATTTTAAATTAATTTTGTTTAATTTGTGTTAAATTTTTAAGAGTACCTGTGAAGACGAGCTCTAGATTTGAGTGGTGCAACTTATGGGAACAAAGAACATAGAAAATACAAGCTGTTTGTAGGGTGAGGCTATGGAGCAGGGGTTTACGAAAAAGAGGACAACTTGCTTGCTATTCAGAAGGAATTCTGTGGGGAATTCTGTACCAAAGAGCAGTGGTTTTGAATTCTTTTATGCTTTTTGAATGTATGTTATGTCAAGTTATGGTTTTGAGCATTGCCAAAGCATAATACAGGGGCAAAAAAAAAAAAAAAAAAAAAAAAAAGGTAAAAAATCTGACCTGTCTTTGTATTTAGCTCTGGACTTCTTTTCCTGTAATGTCCAATGACACCAGTATCCTCATACAACTCCCGCTTCTATGTCCCAGGGTAGACAAAGCATATTTCATGATGAGAAAGCACCATTCCAAGATGGCACAGCACAGCCTGCATTATTTCACAAACATCAAATCGAAACAACTACAATGAATAAATACATCCATTTTAGGACCACAGGAATACTGTACAGGAAGGAGGACCCATCCCAAGCAGTCCCTTCAGCTGTGCTAGGTGTAGCAGAAGCAGTGTGAGGTTACAAAGTACAGTACCGGGAACCATTACCTAAAGAAAGTCTTGAGGCAATACTTTAACTAAAACAGACAAAGCTAAAACTACTGCTGGGTCTTGATTCATATTGCTGCCCTGAAAATATTTTTTATTTGTTTATGAAATTTCACTTTCAAACTACAAAATCTTTGTCTCTTCTCATCTAAAGGTCCAGGAAGCACGGACTATAATGCCTTCATTCTTCAGCTTGAGGCTGTGACTTTGTAAGGATATGAATAATTTCTTTTTGCCCTTTAGCTCCAATTCATATGAATCTATTTAGCAGCCTGCCTTAGGGAGTCAAATTTCTATTATTGAAGTTCTCCAGGCACCTAATAGTCATCTTCAGAGCATATACAGAGGTACTTTGACCTTAAAAATATCAATTTGTCCTAGCAGTCAATGTGTCCTTAAGTCTTGTTAGGATCTATAAGGTGTGTGATTCTCCTGTGCAGGCTTTATCTCTGAGTATGTCTGTCATATGCCTGTGAGACCAGACTTTGGAGATGTTCTTTCTCTTTGTGAAGGGCCTGGGTATTTCCCTTTTGTGCAATATCAAGCAGTTAGAGCACTTCTTTAGACTGGGTTTGCATTCTGTGATGAAATGCAAGTGAAGGAAGATATAAATGTTCAGCAAGGCTTTGGTCAGTGTCTCTTACAGTATTGTTATTTTAAACCTGAGGAAGTTATGGGCTGTTAGGTGAGTTGAAAACTGGCTGGACTACCAGGCTCAGAGGGAAGTAACTAATGGCTCAACCTCTGTTTGGTGGCAGAGTCCCTTGGAGGTCCCTGAGGAGCTGATCCTGAGACTATGTTGTTTAATACCTTCAACAATCTGAAACATGACAGTGTGTCTTCAGCAAATATATAATGATACTAAATAAGGAGTGGTGTCTGACGCTACCAAGTGGTAGAGCTTTAATACAGAGGAACCTTGAGAAATTTTAGGATTGGGTGAGCAGAAGCCCCATGAAGCTCCACGAGTTGTTGTGTATTGAGGCTGGACTAATCTCAGGCAGTGGTACAGCCTGGGAGCAGGATGACTGCGGAGGCCTCTGCTGGAAAGGACCTGAGTTTTATGGCGAACAGGAAGTTGAAGATAAGTCAGCAGTGATCTGTGTCCCAGTTCAAGATGTCATCCATTCCTTGATCTTCTCCTACCTGCTGTAATTCATCAACATGAGTTTCTATAGAGTGAGGTCTTGTACAACATTCTGCCCAGGATTGCTACACCACAGAAGCTGGCCACAAGCTATATGTAGGAAAGGCACGCTGCATAATTTCCATTCTTGTTCCTTTAGCCTGACACACTAAATTTCAGTTTTTACTCCTTCAGCAATTCATTCCCCAATTTTAAATACTCCTTTCCCTTTTCTAGACTATCAATTTCCTCTCTGTGTTCCCATTCTACTGCCTTTATTGGATTAAGTCAAGCTGGTTGCAGCTCTCCACAAAGTCCATGTAGTGGCAACTTTTATATCTGCCTTAGATTTGGTGCTCCTCTGACAAACTGAATGCTTTTTCTCCCTCCTTCAGTGCATCTTAACCCATGAAATATTCCAGCTTTTATAAACAAGGTCTCTTTTGCATGACCCACATGCTTAAAATTTCCTTTGCTCAGGAAAAGGTTGTTCCTTTTTCTCCTCACTCAGTGTTTATCTCTGTATCTAGGTTGTAACCCTCATTACAGAAAAATTCCGTATGAATTCCTAGCTAGAAATCTCAAACTACCATAAAGCAACAGAGGAGTTTACTGTAGCACTCAGATTAACCAGATGACCAGATATATGTCACACATTACAAATTAACACAACCATACAGTGCATATTTGTTTTCCAGTTTCAGCAATCAACTTTACAGATTTTGCAATGTCTTGCTTTTTCAATATCTTTCTTGCCACAATTTATGGCCTTGAAAAGACCAAAGCTGTCCACATTCTCCACTGAGCTGTTGTGATCTCTCATTCTCTTACTTTGTTTGGACATCTTTTGCTGTGTGCAGAGACTCTGCAGCAGGAGTATAGGACCATAAAGTAAAAGCAATAATTTATTGACCAATGCACCACAAAGATGGGTGTAATTTAATGAAGCTAATGTGTTTATCATCCCTTTAGTATCACACCTCCATTTCATGACTGAATTCCTCCCAGGGCCTCCCACTTCATCCCGCTCTTGCTGGCCAGTAGTCCTGATTTTGTTCATGCTTTGTCTGGCATTGCTGATGGCGCTGGTGACCCTGGCAGTTCTATGTAAGTACTAATGCATTTCTGTTTTCTGAGGGGGCCAAGACACTAAATAAAATCAGACTGACATCTCCTTCAGACACAATTTCTGGTTCATCTGAGAACAGGCAAACCAGATATTTTCCCTTGCCAGAGCATCTTTGTCCTCAATGTGAGGAGGCTAGAAATGAGCAACACAGAGGGGAGATGGAAAGGAGTAGAGTAAGAGATTCACCACTTGCTATGGCTCATTTTCTGGTCTCCTAAAAACTGTATCCACAGTCCTACTGTGCTGACTAAGGATAGCATGAATTCCTCTTTGATAATGCTGGATCTGAAGGGAAGGGAAAAGCTTTGTGTCACAAGGGAACAGGTTGTGCCCATTACCTCCCATCCACAACAATTCCACTGTGATACAGAGCTGAAGTTCACATCTTTAGGAAAAAAAGCACAGCCTAGAAACCAATTTAAGAGAAAGATACACAACTGAAATATATGATTAAAAGTGACACTTTCATTTTGTTGTTCACTCACAGCCAAACAATAACGTTCTCCATCTCAGCAGCAACTGTTCAGGGAAAAATAACATTTATCCCAAATTGTTTATTTATCCCTAATAATCTGCTAAGCCATTCCCTATCTGCATTCTACCCATTTCTGAAAGACTGCACTGGAAAATGTCTTATTTTGAATTTCAGTTTTCCAGATTTCCAAGGACTACAGGACACAACTTAGAGACCTCATGACAAAGAATGAGCTGCATGCAAATTTATCAAATATGCTGCAAGCAATAGGACATCAACTGTGCCTGGAAGGGGAAAAAAACCTTCAAAATAATGGTAAATCAACAAGTTTTGATGAGGGCTTCTATTTCAGTATGGCAGGGAAGGGAACAAGGTGTGTATCTTCTGTGCCTACCCAGGTCTGTCTCCTTAGATGACCGTGTGTCTTCTCAGATGTAAATGCCTAGAAAGCAGGAAAGGTGCACGTCTGCCTCATGCAGTGTCTGGAGAGAGTCGCCCAGCCCAGCCATATGTGCACTGGTGTGGGGCCTGGCAGTGGTACCAGAGTTTCAGGATTTAGTTTGCATAAGAAAAAGGTTCTGTGGGGATGCCTTCTGCACATGCCAGTTCTCGTCAGCACTAGTTCAAGGACCTCTACAACTATCTCACCCGTATCTAATAGACAATTTTACGGTGGTGCCTGAGAATTAAACACCTTACGAAATTCTATGTGAGCAGCAGTCCACACACAGGACAGTGTGCTAGTACCAACCCCAGATAAGACAGGAATCTGCTTAAGTCAGAAGTGATGTGTGGTGAAGCATACCTAAACCAACCTGCGAGTTCACTCCCCGTCTCCTGACTGTGTCCAGTGCAGGGCTGCTTCTGAAATCAGTTTGCCACAGATGGGTTATTTTAAGTGGCATCTGACAATAAGCCAGCCAGAGAATTAGTTCTCTTCAGAAATCCTACTCTGAGGAGTAGGAGCCTCGGGTAAAGGGATCCTATTGTGACTGTTGGGAAAGGGGATTTCATTTGTTCAGATATTGTTCCACAGGCAAGCTGTCTAGGTCTCCATTTCAGTCAATGGAGAGAAATTGGCAGTACAAGGATACAGTTTGTTTTCTCCAAGGAAGACACCTGAAATGACAGAAAAAGCATGTGTGAGAGGCACCTACTTCTGTCCATTGAGTAAGATGGGAATCCAGGTGGGCTCACTCATGTCATCTTTGCAGCTCCTAAAGACAGGGGAAAAAAAATCCCACCTCCAGCATCTGAACCTCCCCCCTGTGCTAAAGGAATGGAGAGATGGGGGAGGGCTGGGGGGCTGTGATTCAGTTTTAATCTCTTTCATTACCTGAACCTTCTGGGACCACAGTGGGATTTTTTTTCTGAGTGAGGACTATCCCAAACATACTCAGTTCCTATGGATCTTGTTGTCACAGGCCAACAGCAATGTTCTTTGAGGGACAGCCTGGGAACAGAAATGAGGTGACAGTTTTCCTTTCCCAGGCCAGAACTGCACACTCTGCCCTGCAAACTGGAAGTGGGAAGGTGGTGATACGTGTTACTACCACTCAGAGGAAGTGAAGTCATGGAAACAGAGTGACCAGTTTTGTTCCTCAAAAAATTCTACTCTTCTTCTGATAAAAGACGAAGCGAAGTTGGTATGGACTCATTTCTCACTCTGTTTAGTACGGAAGAAGTTCATGCACCCTATCAGCTCCTCACTTCACGTGTAGTTTTCTTAAACGGCACAGTGAGCAGGAAGTTTTCTACAGCGATTAGGTTGTCCTGGGCAGCGCTAAGGCATAGGACTGGTCATCGCCACACAAAGTGCCGCCCTTTGAGTGGCTGGTGGTCAGAAATAGCGTCCCTTGCCACGGCTTGCCGTGGCTGGCTGTTCACTGGGATGACTGGTGAAAGCGATTTCATGGCTGTTTTGTTGTGGGCAAAGAATTCACTAATTTAACAAGGATTACAGATCCATACAAGGATTTGGTAAGATATCAGTGTGAAAACCTCTTTTGACCTGGTCTTTCCATAGGTGAACCATAGTCCTTCCCATTTTGTGGAAGTTCTTTCCACAAAAAATTGATCTCCTCTTTTCAACCAAAATTAAAACACTTTGTCAGCATGTTGCTGAAATCTGGCCTAGTCTTTTAGTAAATGAAAACAAACCGAGGTGTGAAAATAAATGCCAGCTGTAGAGTGACATAATGCTTTTGCCTCTGGATGCCAGCAGAGGTATTGGAAGACTGAAGGCAGAAAAGATGCCCAAGAGCTAGCAGTCAGGGCTGGGGTGCCTCCTCTCCAGCACTTGACAAACGCCAGTTCCCCTCTCACTGAGCTGCAGGCCATAATGTTTCTCCTTGGGGTAAAGGGGAGCAGCTTTATTCTCACCTCCCAATTTGATGACAGCAAAGATTGTGAGGTCCAGCCTGTTCTAGCTGTCTTAATCATGGCATGGAGAGGCATGAGGAAAAAGAGAAAATAGAGAAGTGCACTGGGAGTGACAGTGGTAAGTGAAGGAAGGAGAACAAGAGAAAAACTGAATTCAAATCTTCAGAGATTTTTCTCAAGCAGCAGTGAGAAAGGCAGGATTACTTAATTTTACATTCTTACCTGTTCTGCTCAGAGAATTTTTTAAGAACAGAATATCGCTAAATGCTTAACTTTAAGACCTCCTCCACTTGTCATGGACAAGCTCTTGGGAATAAGTAAATGATGCTAGAATCAAGTGTGAAAGTACAATGAAACTAACCAATAGCTCCTTGCAAGGCTTCCTTTTCATGGCTGACAAATGCTAAAGACAGAGTAAAGGGGAAGGAATGATTTGGGATTAAAGTGGGAAGGAATGGTCCAGTGTTTCACTCAGAGGGTCTAAATAAGATTATGAGAGTGACATTGCTCTTCAGAGCTATAAGTTTATCTTCTCTCCGATTAAAAACAGCTCTACTGGGTTTTTTCTTCTCTATCATTTCGCCTTTGATACTAGGCTTTTCCTGTAAGTGCAGAACTTTTCCTGACAAGTTAACAATTTGTGGTATTTATGTCCTTCAAGCAATTTCTGTCAATGCTTTGAACTTCTGAGCCTAAATATTTATTTTTATTATCTTTAAGAATATCTGTTTTAAATTGTCCTTACTCTGCATAGGAATTGGTAAAAAAATTTCCTAGAAACACATACTGGCTTGGATTAACATTTAGAGCTCAAAACAGAGACTGGTATTGGGCAGACAACACAGCTCTTACAGAACAACAAAAATCTTGGTAAGTGGGCAGCTTTCCCTGCAGTACATAAGCTTGTTCCTGACCCACACACAACTCCTTATTTCTCTGACATACAGGGAATACTGAACAACCAACTTTTATACAGCTTTCTCTGTATTCTGGGTCTCACCTTTCCATTCCAGATTTTTCCTGGCCTCACCCAGGACTGCTTGGAGGCTGATCTAGGCACTATTACTCAGCAAAAAAAGTATCTTGAAAGTTTATTTCAGAATTTAGTTTCAACTTGACCATAAATGTCATATGTTTCTCTTGTATTTGACATCTTGATTCAGTAAGGACACATGGAAAAAACTCCAATGGAAAGGTATTTCATTTAATGCTTTTGATTTTATACTTTTTCATTTTTATATAAGACACTACATGCTGTCTAGAATAATTTCACTTTGGTTTTACATGTTATTTCTGAAATGCAGTATATTTTTCTTCTTGCTTTCAAACCTGCTTTGCCAATTTTCCTTTTCATTATTGGGCAGTAGTATTCTCTTAACTTTTCTGTTGAAACAGCCACTGAGACCCTCCAGTCAGTGCCCAGGAGTTAGCATTTCTTACTGTCAGGTACAAGAAGTGGTTTAGGATCCACCCTTAGAGTCTGCTGGGGGTGCTTCTTGGTGTGTTCAGGACAGGATCAGCCTCATAGGAGTTGGTGCACAATGTCACTAAATGCTTTATTTCCTTGTTGAAAGTATATATTCTTTGTGAAAGACACATAAGTAATTCTTGCAAAGACGGCTCTTTTTGGAAGGGGCAAGATGAACCATTTGAATTATGTGAGATGTAACGATCAAGATTTTTCTTTCCTAGGGTAAAGCATTTAAACTCCCAAAGCTGTGGATATTTTTATTATACTACCATATATAGCAGGCAATGTAAAGAAGAGTTTTACTATGTCTGTGAAAAGCCCGCCATCCAATTACAGCGAGGTAACGAGGAGGACTGGTTTGTCAGAATAAAATGATCATGAGAAGCTAGTAGACTTTCTGCAAGGTGGGAATTTATTATTTTGTTTTCCAGAACTATCACACGAGAATTTACATATGTTGGATTGGACTTACATTTCCCTGTTTTCATTCTCCTGTAGACATATATAAAAATATCTTCATACTGAGGAAACAAGCATGGTGATGGGCTGCAGGAGTGACCCAAGTCTTTCATTCCAGATCCAAAACTGCCAAATGATTATTCAGTTTCAACCAACACAAGTGATGGACAAAATGGCCAAAAGTGATGACCAGGAAAAAAAGCAGTGACAAGGCAAGCAGTAAAGATGCTGCTCCTCTCCCAGCATCCACTGATACATTCCTAATACTTGTCAGTTCATAACTGTACAGCTGTAACTTAACACAAGCAATGAAGATTAAACACTTCCATTCAGGAGATGTTTCTGATGTCTTGTTGATCTGACTGCTTTAATACACTACTAGGCTGGAGTATACAACACACACAGTTGTCCTCAGAAGGTGTGACAAGGTGTTCCTGAACTGTATTAATAATCATATTTGCTCTGGAGCACAGGGATTCATAGTCCTCGTAAGGACTTGTGCATGTGTCACAGGAGAAGATATGCTTCAGCTATGAACGTCTAGCTCTCTTCTGTGCTCTATACTTCTTCCTGACACTGTTAGTTCTTTTTTATATTTTTTCTTTTTTTTTAATTTTCTAGTAATAATTCTGCTCGTCTTTTCTACATTTCTAATTTTCTACTTTTCTATCTATTGCAAGAGTTACACTAGGGTTCAGTCAGAGGCATGAACAGAATCTCCTTTTATTTATTTTTAGGATATTTCCCGGAATGCCATACTGATAACTTAACGTGCTGAGCAAGGGTCTACAAACCCAACCACAGTGAAAATACCCCAAGCTGTGTTGATGAACAAAATGTCTCCCTCCACATCTTCTTGGAATAAAGACAGTCAGGTTGAAATAAGAAATCTCAGTCCCATAACAGTGTTTCGATTTGAGTAAAAAGTCGACAAATTCCTAGTTTGGTCCGCTCTGGAGACTTGTGTATCCCTTGTGGATTGCATCCCAGATTATTTATTGTGGATCATTTCCCACTGGTGTAGCAGCTGGGCTGCTAAAGCGTTTGTCATTCCCTTCAAGAGTCTGTTTTAGTGTCTCACTGGTCTCAGCACTACACAGCAGTTTCTGACCACCAACATGAACATTTTGGGTGTTATTTTCAAATACCAGTTTCATGCTCTTGAAGCCTTAGTGGATTTCTCTTCCCCTCTGCTATTTACACTCATCATTCACATCTGTAATGTAACCTCTGCTAGCTGTTCCTGTCTTTGGGGGTGAAAATGCAGAGTGCTTCTGTCCTGCAGTGTAGACACAGCCCTGGTGACTTCCCGGAGTGTCTCTCAGCATTCATACCAGCTACACTGAAACAAGAAATCTCATGTGGAAGGTATCCTGGACTGCATTCATGGAGCATCCTTTCTTGATGATGAAGGGCTTTGCTGTAATTCAACGGAAAATATAAAGCAGAAAATAAAAAGAAAGAAACAGAAAATAAAAAGAAAATAAAAAGAAAGAAACAGAAAAGATGTTGCTGGGATATTTCTTCATTAATGAGGCAGACCTAAGAGCAGATGGGAGAATCCTAGGTGTTTCTGCAGCTTGTTAAAGACAAATGTGAGCTGACATTGACAGCTTTCCAGGTTGAACAGGCAGCCACAAGGCTACACTATATCTTACTGAGGCCTCGATCTTTTGAGCCAGTTTACTGCTAGCCCAAAAGCAGCCCATCATGCAGCAACTGTGTTTGTAACTGTAAAGGCAGGTGGGGTTAGGGTACAGTTCCACAATGTGCCATCCTATAGAAACAGAAAGTTAGTGTCTTTTCCTCAAAAACCAGACTGAAAGACTGGAGGAAAAAAAAAAAAAAAAAGAGAGAGAGAAAAAGAAAAAGTCACTCCAGAGACACTTAGACACTTAGGCAGTGCCCAAGCCCTCGCTGCAGTGAACAACCGCATCCATTAAGGCTGAAACTGGCACAGGACATACCCTGGTGGTGTTGTAACCTGGAAGGCCTTAAGGATGCACTGACTGTATCCCCTTTTCTGTTGAAAGGAGTTTTTACTTACAGGGAAAGAGATACAGAAGCGTACTGTTTGTATACTGGCTGAGGTGGCATTTTTGAATCAACGTTCCATATGACAGTGTGTTTCCTGTGTCTAAAACCCACTCTTCCCCTCACCCCCACCCAGTCCCAGACTCCAGCTGATGCTGTTTGCAGAGCCACATCCTGGTTAATAAACACAGCTGCTTTGTCCAGCCTGCTGACAGCATTTCTACATGGGCTGTGCTCAAATGTACACCCAAAATTCCTGCCTTAGTTTACTTTTGTTTTCATTTTAGTCTGAAGAAACAAGAAATTTTGCCTGCCCTGGATCCTTACAAGAACAGTGAGCATGAATGTAAAGCCCCATCTTCTGCTTTTGTTACTTCTGTTCTTGAAGCAGGATCTGTTTTAAAAGGCGGTTAAAAAAAAAAAAAAAAAAGTTATAAAATTAGCAGACTGCTTATTGAGTTCAGAGCTACCAAAATAATACAAGAAAATTACTTTACCTCCTGTTTTCTCTCCAGAAGTAGAATCAGGTTGGAGAAAAGCTTCTCCAAAGGAGTTTTTTTTACATGCTTGAGAAGTTGTTGCCAAGACTGACGAGGCTGCTGTCATGAAAACCTGCAACCAAATTCAGTAGCATAGACACACTTGACTCCCAGCTGTCTGCAGAAAAGCCCTTTTTACACCAAGGTGTCAACACAGTTTTCAGGCCTGACAGACAAGTATTTTTGCACCATACTTAGCATGAGGTTTTCATGAGGATATTATGGATACACCACAAGTATACAGTGAATTTACTGCTTGGATGCCTGTCTGTGTAACAAAACTTGACTGTAAGCACCCTTTACTCCCAAGTTTTCCATCATGCCTTCTCTTTGCATATAAGACATAATGCAAGGAATACATGCAGCCAGAGGTGTACCTGCTCCGAAAAAACCAACGATCTGCACAGCAAGACAGGAACAATAGCCTAGTCATTAAAGTGTATTTCCAGTCTGTTGATATTCTTTTGCAAATGAAAGACTATGAACTTTACACAGAAGAACAGGAACAGCTACCACAGAAATTCCTCTCTTGCAATTTCCTTCTGACTCACTCTGTCACCATGATGTGACTCATGCCTGGGTAAGTGCTCTGTTGAGGAGAGCACTTGCTCAGCACTGGAGCAAGGCAGTGCAAAGAGCTAGAGAAGGAGAGTGAGAATAGATAAGCCACTTCTGCACAATAACTTCCAGGTACAGTGCAATACCAGAGAGGTCCTCAGTGTAGCCTGGTCTTTCTCCGACACAAGCTCAGAGGTCACATGAATCCTGCTAAACTCCTGGCCTCACCATCTTTGCAGCTCAGCTTTTCCTCTTCAAGCTTTTATTTCAGTGAATTTTTGTAAAATATTTTCATTTTTCATTGATTTCATAACAATGTATGGAAATGCAGCCTATTGTTTTCTGAGCAGCTGTTGTATTGTATTTGTGCCCTGATACATGAGCAGGTATCTTTCATACCTTAAATGAAAATAGAAACTATTTCTAGAGCATCTAATTTTAAGGAGGTAGAAAATCCTGATGTTTGCTGTATTTACAGGGTCGGATCAGGTGGATAGTTAAATGACACAGTCCTAGGTTCCAGCCAGGGACCAAGACTCCCAATCTTCACATTCAGGAAGAAAACACCCATCCTTGACAATGCCCCTTTAACTCCTTAGCATGCTTTCAATATACTGCACTTTTACTATGACACAGTTATCAGTAGAGAGCCAGCATCCTCTGTGGTTTCACTGGAAATGCTCAAAAGCGAACCATTCCCATCACCTCAGCATTCATTGGTCTCGTTGTAGTGTGCCCCTAGTCCCAAAGTACTGCTATTTCAGGAAAGAAGTGTGACGAGCTGGAGATGGAGGATGAGGAAGGCTACACTGCTTTAAATTTACGAACTTCACCTTCAGTTATTACTTCTGGGTATCCAAGCAGGAACAAATGCTCTACATTTAAGGCTCCGGCCAGTTGTGTCACAGTAGACAGTAAGTACAGATGGAAATTATCTTTTCTATCTAAATCAGGGCATAAATTGAACTTGCATGATCATGTTGATTGCTTTAGAATCCTTCTGAACTTCATAGTATATTCCAAGATAAATGTTCACAGAGACAGCAGAAAGGATAATCATAATGGAGTCTTGTGTTCTATAGTTTATGATTGCAGATTACATTTTTAACTGGGGAGGGTTAGAGTCATCTCCCTTAACTCTGGCTATGTATGTTTTAGTTGCCAAGTCTATCTAGACTTCTGGGAACCTCTGGAGGGTGATTCTTCTCACCCAACAAAATGGTAGTTCCCTGGAGGTGCTTACTCTAGTGCACTGGACTCTGGTAAAATCCTTGATGTGTGTAATACTTTTCAATTAACATAAACACTCTAGAATAGATATGAAAGAATATTAGAGAAAATTGCAGAGCACTGCTTCCCAAAAGAGAAAAATCCATATATACACACACACACAGAGATATATATAAAAATTATACAAAATAAGATATTTTAATCAGGGGATAGTCAGCTGTACAGTTCTGGAGAACGATATTCCTGATTAGACATTGAACCACAATGGAAATTTGGAGAAAGAGCCTGAAGAAAGATATGCCGTTTAAGGTTCAAACATTGCAATCATTTAGAGATCCCAGTCACGGGTTCCAGAAGTAATTATTCAAAACTAGATGATGATTTTTCCCTTTCAAGGTGGAGAAGTCTTAGAAATTGTTTTATTATTTCCAGGACTGTAGGAAATGCAAAACCTAATCTGTCTATATGTCTGGTGAGAAGAAGTTTTACTCTAAAACACTAGAGCCTCAGTTAATAAACATTCTCAGTGGATAAATAGGTATTTCCTCAACATTACTCCAGGAAATTCAGAACAGTGACAAGAACAGCAATAAGAAAAAAAGAGACTCTGTGGAAGGGAAAAAGGTGAACTGGTGTTGTCAGAGAGGAGGTAATACCACTTCATGGTGAGGAGAGCTGCTGGTTTTGTTACTTAATGGGTTTTTTTATTTGTCCCAGGAGCCTCTGCCTCATCTTCCATGTGGCGGCCAGTGGCCTTTGCTTCCATCACTTTGTGCCTGGTGCTGCTGGCCGGGCTGGTAGCCCTGCTAGCCCTGTGTAAGTACTGCAGCATCCCAAGCTGCTGCTGTGGGAGTGAATCACAGCAGTATGACTGCTCCTTCTCCTCCTGCAGACTGTCCCTGGTGTCCCTGTTCTCCAATGGAACTAATGCAATGAGAAGGGCAACAGTACAGTTCTGCCACAGAAGTCCCCACATAACTGAGTGTCAGCACAGGTCACTCAGGGCCACTAATATCTACACATACGATTACCTTAACCCTAAGGGTTACACTAATCCTAATGCAAGGCCTAAATTTAACTAAACCTAATCCTAACCCCAAACCTAGCCCCTAACCTCAACCCTAAAGTTAATAACCCTAAGCCTAACACTGAATCTAACCCCATCTCTATCCCTATCCTAATCAAACATAAGCCTAGCTCCGAAACCTAACCCCAACCCCAACCCCAACCTTAACCCTAACCCCAACCCTAACCTATACTCCTAAACCTAACCCTAACCCTTACCCTAAAACCTAATCCTAGCCCTAGCCCTAACTCTAAACCCTTACCCTAAACCCTAACCCTAACCCATTTCTGAAATGCTTAGTTTCCACAGCTAGAAGCTCACCTCATTAGGCACACTATCTGGATAATGGTGCCCCACTGTGACTGTTACCGGAATATTTCAGGGTTACAGTTCCCTCTTTTTCTTGCATTGCAAGCTTTTTGCAGGGAGGGCAATCCTAGTATCAAAGCATTGTGACTGGTGCAGATTTTCCCTAGAAACATTTTAATTAACAACCAAATATGATGCCACATTACATTTGGAAGCAAAGATTGAGAGTCCCCGGCTTCTTTTTGGCAGGAGGGAAGGAGTTGCAAGTGCCCGGGATGGTCCATGGCATCACAGAAATGCTGGGTCAGAGGCAGTTCCTCAGGTTTCTAGTCTGACACCCACCCGTTCCTCCCCACCATTCAAAGCTGGACTATCACCAACCCCGGATAAACTCATCTGTAGTTTTGTGCAGATGACTTTAGAAAATATTCAACGCTGGAGATGCCCCCACCTTCCCAGGTGACCTCTTCCAGTGCTGCACAACCCACAACCCTCCTGGTGAAGAAAATGCAGATGATGTACACACAATGGTGAACATACAAATGAAGTAGACAAAAAATAAAAGAATGCCAAAAGCTACAAATTAAAGCTATAATTTATATTAATAATTTATACA
>NW_010144638.1:0-3714 GCF_000699245.1 Pterocles gutturalis
CAGGACCTTGCACTTGCATCATGCAACCAATGCCACATAGAGTTAGTGGGTCGCATTGATCACACAGCGGGCTCGGATAGGAAGCCCCAGTCATCCAGGGATTTTGGAAGTGATCACGAACTGTCTGGAAGGCAAGTATTTTGGAATGTCACCAGAGGAGGAGGTGACACATGCTGAAGAAGCCCCACCGTATAATAAGCTACCGGATAATGAGAAGCGGTGTGCCCTGTTCACTGATGGGTCCTGTCGTCTTGTAGGTAAACACTGAAGGTGGAAAGCTGCTGTGTGATGTCCCACACGATGAACTGTGGAAGCTGAAAAAGAGGTGAATTGAGTCAGTCTGCACAGGGAAAAGCCATCCAGCTGGCTTTAGATATTGCAGAAAGAGAAAACTGGACACTGCTCTCTCTACCGACTCGTGGATGGGGGTGGCCAATACTCTGTGGGGGATGGCTGCAGCAGTGGAAGCAGAGCAACTGGCAGCGCAGAGGCAAACCCATCTGGGCTGCCCCACTGTGGCAAGATACTGTTGCCCAAGTAGAGAAGCTGGTTGTGCGTGTCACAAGTGCGTCATGTAGATGCCCATGTACCCAAGAGTTGAGTGAATGAGGAACATCAAAACACCAAGCAGGTGGACGGGCGGGGCTGCTAAAATTAAAATGGCACAGGTGGATCTGGACTGGCAACATAAAGGTGAATTATTTATAGCCCGCTGGGCCCATGATGCCTCAGGCCATCAAGGAAAAGACGCAACATATAGATGGGCTCGCCACCGAGGGGTGGATTTAACCATAGACATTATTGCACAGGTTATTCATAAATGCGAAACTTGTGCTGCGATCAAGCAAGCCAAGCGGTTAAAACCTCTCTGGTATGGAGGACCATGGCTGAAATATAAATATGGGGAGGCATGGCAGATTGATTACACAGGTCTGTGTCTCTGTGTGTTTTGTTTCTGGTTTCCCCCTTCTCCCCTTAAGTTCCCAAGTGACAGGTCCCCAGTCAGATAACCTCACTGGAGGAAACTTTCTCACACTCTCAGGTGCCCTTGTCAATTTATGTGACTGAGCAGGTTTGGTTCTCACCACTGCCTCCCTTATCATGTCAGCCAGGTTTGTGTCCCTGTATGTTCTTGTTAATGGATTCCTGCTTTTGCTATTGTCCCTGTTGCATTGGAAACAGTCCTTGACCCGATACCCTTAAAGGAGCAACATTCTCCTTCCACCTACCCTTAATAATCATGTCACATAACATGTCCTGCAATTCCGGTCCCACATTTGTCTTAACTTGGTGATTTAGTTGAAGAGGTCACATTTCATTCCTATGGTAATGAATGCACATAGTAGGATTGCACTGAATTTTCATACTGATGCCTGGACAAGAGACAGCCAAGGTGAACATAAAGACTGTAAGCTTGCAAGTTCTTTTGAGTGGATCTTTTAATTTTAAAGGGCCCACTTGAATGTACAGAAGTAGGAAAGTATTTGGTGTATAGTGGAATAAGCAAGAAAAGAAATTGCAGTGTAATGAAGAGAGGATGTACAGTATGGGAAAAGGATAGAGAAAATAAGCTCTGCCCATTCAGACATTAATCAGTTCCATGCAATACCATAAAATTAGTTTCTCTTCCTTTTGTGCTTTGAGCTGTTACGAGTTTCATACTGCTGCCATGTTAAGGATGGCAAACCATCTGGTCCTGGCTGTTTGCACACTTATTTGCAGACACTTGAAAATTAATTTACAGCTACTACTTTTAGAGTCTTTTGCAAAAGAGATGGTGACTCCACTGCTAGAAACAAGAGTCTTAAGCTATGCTCTTCTCAGCTATTGACTTCGTTAACTAGAAGTGTCATTAATTTCTGTATTTATATTTTGCCCACCTATTACCTTAGAATGTCTGAGGTTTTTTGTTTCAGTATTTTCCTTTTTAGAAAAATGCATTTTGCAATGAAAGAAGAATAAGAAAGGATAAATATATCAGCATTTGGGGAAGCTGCTTGGTCCATGTGCCTATCCAGGAAGGCAGATACTGGAAATTACATTTCCTATCTGAAACCAAGAACAGTTAGATCAATTTCCTGTTTCAGTCTACTAGCCAATAAATGTCAAATTATACTTAAAGGGAATGAAAACATATTGCCACCAAAAGAAACAACCTTAAATGTTTCTGCTATTTACTCAGGTTCTCCACTGATATGGTTTTCTTCCCTTTGACTAATAAAGCAACGTAATAGGTGAAGCAGTAACAGGTGGTGAGTATCTGACACATGTCCTAGTTTCATGAACAATATAAGCAACGTCAGGCTTTAACCTGCTCACCTCCCTCTTTCTGTTCCCATGCTCTGCTTGCATTTATGTCATAAAGTGAACCAGATGAAAGATCTGGGTCTTTGTTAAAAACTAATTTGGAGTGGAAAGGATGGTTTGGCTTAGTTACAGTGCCATTCAGTTTTATTTTCTGGTCTATAGCACCATAAATAATATATGGCTCCAGTATAGCTATCTACTGTTAGCAAGACACAAAGGAAAATGGGAGAAGAATGCCAGGAAAAAATGTAAGAGGAATGACAGATCTGTGTCTTTGGTAGTAGTGCCAATTTGTGGTGCATTGTGTATGAAACAATGTCAGCTGTAACGAAAATCTGCCATGTCATTTTGTCAGAAGGCCATCAGGCTAAAGCAGGCAGGAGAGACTTGAATGGCAACAGCTGTACTCATTTGTGAGTGCATGACTACTGTTGTAGTCACAGTAGGGTTTTTTTCATTTAAAGGAGTCCTTAAGAGAAGGATCACCTGTGTAAAGACCACGTTATCTGTAATAGCCTTGTATAGGGCTTAAAGCATAGGAATTGGAGCAGTAGGTATAAAATGTGCTTGTCCTTCAACCTACTTATTCACCTTTTTATACCTCATTTCCTATTTTATTTCTTATGTTAACAACCCATATGGAGTGCAGCTTGCAGCTGAGCATGAGTAGCACCCCTAAATGCTCTTTGTAATATGCTAATGAAGTTTATTGAATTAAGTGATGTTTAGGTTACAAACCTGGTGGTGACCAAGTAGCTAGTGCATGTAATTTTTTTTCCAGTCAATATCTACCTTTGAGGGAGTGAAGGTTGTCCAAGAAAGTAATCCCAACTGAGAACAGTTGGTGCAAATTAGGCTTTCCAAGGATGATTGGATATTGGATACACTGTGCTATTATCTATGTATTAACCAGTGGGATTACTTTTAAAAGACTTTTCTATAAAAGGGCTGGCTGACACAAATACTTCCATCATAGATTTTTTTGTTAACACAACTGGGAGTACTGTATCCCTGACAGAGCACTGGCAACTAATTACTGGATGTATATGAGAGCGACTTAAATAGCAGCTCCAGAATGATTTTTTTAAAATGTTTTTGTTGTTTAATTTGGGTTTTTTTTTTTAGTGTAAGAAATATGACCCAGAGCAAAGGAATAAGACAAGGGTGAGAGATGGAAAACCTGGGGAAAAAAAGATAAATGAGAGAAAAATGGTTACATTGATCACTAGTGTGATTAAAGGAGCAAAAATGTTGTTTTATGTTAATGAATTGGAGAAAACTGTGTTATTACTCTAAATCTTTCTGCTATATGAAGCAATTGATCTCTGGAAAGTGTCTTCTGTTATGTGCATACACTACTTATTGCAATAGAACTCCATTTTCACAGAATCATAGAATCATTAAGGT
>NW_010144639.1:0-4512 GCF_000699245.1 Pterocles gutturalis
CCAGTGCCGTCCCAGTGCTCCCAGTAACAGAGGAGGACTTTCAGTGCCGTGTCGCGCTCCGTTGTTGCCGAGCAGTGCGGGTGGCGTGCTGCGGGCGGGTGAAAGGCAGCTGGCTGATCCAGGCCAGAGGGCAGCGGGCGGACGCACTGCGCCGGGAGGCTGTGTAAGCGTACGGCGCTGGTCTGGCTGGGGTCTGCCCTGCTCAGTGTCTGTCACCTGGAGCAGGCTGCGGAGTGCCCTCACGCCAAGCGCACCGGTGAGCCCAAACTGGGAGGACCAGCTGATACTGCGTAGGGCTGCCATCCTGAAGGACTGGGGTGGGCTGGAAGAACGGGCCAGCAGGGACTTCACCATCCAGGGAACCCGCCCCAGCTCAGAATTCCTTAGACCTCAGCCGGGGAGGACAGCCGTGCCCAGGAGGGGGGTGTGGACCCCATCCTCCGAGCCCGCCAGGACAAAGCGGGGTGCAGGCGGCCTGACCCTGGGGCAGGCTGTGTGTCCCCCTCTCATGCAGGTGGGAGGTGTTTATATGCTGTTATGTTGCAATTTTTGGCTGGAAACAGAGAAAAGTTTTGTTTTACTCTCAAACCACCCCCAGCCTTCGTGAGTTTCTACCACGCTACCTATTTTCGATGGTTTAAGCCCACTGTCCCAGAACTGAGCACTTGCTGAGAAAGCACCATCTAGTAGAACAAGGAAGGAAAACACCTCCCCTCATCAGTTTGAAATCACTGGATTTTCAAAAGTTCTTTCAGAACTAGATGCTCTGTTTCTTAAATACAAGGATCAATACTTGTGTAAACTGAAGCTGGAGATTTAAGCATTGTGCAGGAAACCGGAGGGTGAAATCCTCAGTTGATTTATCCCGAACACACACACACACATATATATAAAATATACATTCCAACAAGAAATAATAAATACCATACACATAGAATAAAGCTTTAACCTTGCTTTCATATTTAACGCTTCATTTTTCAGATGAAGCTGAATGGAAACCCCAGCGAGCAAGCTGGTGAGGTTTTCAGACAAAGCTGACTGAAATGTAAACAAACAACAGATTAAATAATTTAAAATTATTTTAGGCACTCATAGATAGGAAAAGACTACAAACACCCAGTAAGCTCAGCTGCCCAATTTCCATTTCATCAAGTCCAGCTTCTTAAACGAAGTTCACCGAAACCTGGAACTGCTGTAGCCCCTGGGTTCTCTGTAGCCAATGTAACACGCCTCGGTTACAGGAACTGAAAATGATGCAGTAGAATACATCCGCTGACATCACCCTCCCTGCCAGAACGATGAGATTCGTCCCTGAACTGCCCATCCAAGACATCTTTGTTCGCAATCAGATTTCTTCACCTGACTCCAGGTCCCAGCCGCAGGACTCCAGCTGCTCATCCTGTGGAAACTCCACCTCGATGTTGTAGATGAAATCTGGGTCATCCTTCTTCTTCCTGTTTTTTTCGAAGAGCTCATCCATGATGCTCTTCCTTTTGGCTAGTTCCTTGTCATCTAGTTTGTTCATATCCTCTTCTGGGTCAATGGTCTCTTCCTGCCGAAACTTTTCCAAGCTTTCAGCCAGGCTCTCTCCTCCCAAATGACCTTTCAGCAACCTGTACAGCTTCCTTAGCTGGCGCAGGGAGACTCCTTCTAGGTACGCCTTGTGCCGAGGGTTGTTCTTCAGCTGCTCAGCAGCCATGCCGCAGTCTAAAGAGAAAGCCACCATGAAGACTTAGAGCTGCAAGCAAATCTCTTCCCAGAAACAGATCCTCTTCTCCCAAACCCTCCCAAGCGAGACCTCCAGACTTAGCAGTGACAGATGTAGCCCTGGGCTCCTCAGGGGAGACAGTGTTACCCCAAAACAACCCCACTTTGCACTCCCCGTGTGCTCGTGAGAACCTACCCAACGGTTAGTAAAAATCTTGTTACCAACTATCTGTTCCTCTCATTGTCTCTGGAGAGGACTTGTAGCATTCCCCGAGTAAATGCACCAGACCTGAGAACCTGGAGAAGTTCCTGACAGGCATGATGCGCTGGCGAGTCTTATCCTTGTTGTCTTCTTTGTAGATCAGGACAATGGATGGAGGCTGAAAGCAGACGCCGCACTTCTTCGCAACGTAAGTCATCACAGGTTTTGCTGCTGGCTGAAGTGTGGGTGGCTTCATCAGAGGTGTCCTCAGCAACGTCAGCGCTCACTGGAAAACAGGAAAAGAGAAAATGAAAGAAAGCGTGAGTGTCTCTCAGTTACTGTTCTTTACCTCAGGGCTAGAGTGACCCAAGTTCAGCGAAACCACGCAGCTGTGGTGTAAGCCTCCGCAGTTTCAGTGGAACCTGAACGCGTCCCTGCCTGCTCTGTGAGCTGGGCACCAGGGAGCAGAGGGACTCCCAGCTCTGGGGTTACACCTTTGTCAGTACTCGGGCTGTGAATCGGGATGACGTATCACTACAGGTTAATGTTTTGGTCTACCAGCTAAGTACAGTACTGCACAGTCAAATGATACCGCAAAGATTTTTTTTTTAAATATTTATTCAAAGTGAAAAAGGTCATAAAATAGTAAATTAATGTATTAGAGTTTCTTCACAAACACCACTTACTGCACGTTGTAGCCATTGCTCTGGAAAGACAGGAATTCTTACTGACCAAACCCTTTTCTGCTTTAGCTACCACGCTTTTAACTCTGTGTCGCCTGACAGTTCATAAGAAAGCTTCAGGTGTGACTTCAGGGAGAATCCAAGTTTTCAGTAAGGATACAATGCTGTTTTTCTGCTGTAAGCCTATTTGAGCATATTTGGAAAAAAAAATTCAGAAAAAAGCAGCTAAAACACAAATTTGAAACACCTCAGAACCCCACTCAAAGAGTTTCTACAACATTAAATCTGAATGTTGCAAGAGGTGCAATAAGGAAAAGACCAAACTCTATTATACATCTTTGCTTTGGAAAGAGACCTATCGACTGATACGGTTCAGACTGCCTTTATTTGTCCCTGCTTCTGTCCTAAACCTGGGGGACACCAAATTCCTTACTTCCTACAGTAAGGGAGGACCTTGCAGCCATAATGCTGACATAAGTAACAATGGAATTTTTTTTTTTTTAAAGATTTTAAGCGGAGGGGTATCCATCAGTTTTTGTAAAGCTTTCTTACAGTCTCAGAGCGATCTTAATATAGCTGCATATCTGTAACCAATGACAGATGGGATAAGGAGAGAGAAGAGATCCAGAAATAAAGGCCAAAAGTAATTAAATTCCTTATCAGGCGACAATATGAACTAATTTTAAAGAGAGGAGATGACGCTTAACTGTTTACCTCTTCTCACACTAAAATACACCGACAATGAAACTGAAAAGCTGAAAATTCACAAGTGACAAGGAGCAATGCTTTTTACCCAGCACGGTAGTGTCGGTAGAGCTTAAGCCATAAAATGTTCATGAAGGTCAAGAACAACGTGAGATTTGGAAATGCAGACCTGCTGCATGCGTGTGTGGAGGAACCGGGAGCTTTTATCGTACTTAAAAGGTGGAGAAAGGCGGTGGGTAGGGAGGAAGCGCTGTATTTATCGAGATAGCAAGAACATACGGTAGGTGCCAGCGTCGCATTTTAAAGTAAGGATTGCTAAACGCTCAGGTGTCAGTCAGCTGAATGAGGCTAGGCAGTTAATCCATAATTATCCTTTTTCCTCTTCCCTGAAGCATTTTGTCTTGCAACAAGAGAGGGGGGACATCAGTCTGACTGACAGCACCAACTTCTCTTTTTCTGCCTTATCCCCTTTATCCATACCCAAAATGCTCTTGAGAGCTCCTCAGCGTCAGCCCTGCCCCTTGGCTCTGTCCCCTTTTCAGCTCAGATGGAATATTAGAGGAGACTTAAAGATCCAAATCTGCTGCAGACCCTCTTTCTCAGCTCAGTGTACAACACTGAATGCTGGTGTTATTTTTCTTTTGGTTTTAAATAAACAAAAATATGCCCAATATGAAGGTTATCTCCTTCTCTAACTACTCTACAGACTGCAGTAAGAAATTACACCCCCAAAATTAGCCTATGTCCCCAAATCAAGAAAAATGGCTTTAATCTTCAAAAGCCACTTTGAAGCCAAGTTGAAAAATCCTTCATTAAAAAGGCAGCAAGAGCTCACACTTGCAGTCCTACTCCCGATACTGCAAATCAACTCCAGGTGCCCCATCTTTGGCTTTTAAGCGGTTCTATGAGCTGGGCAGAAAAGCAGAAGCCTCAATTAGCCTATGTCCCCAAATCAAGAAAAATGGCTTTAATCTTCAAAAGCCACTTTGAAGCCAAGTTGAAAAATCCTTCATTAAAAAGGCAGCAAGAGCTCACACTTGCAGTCCTACTCCCGATACTGCAAATCAACTCCAGGTGCCCCATCTTTGGCTTTTAAGCGGTTCTATGAGCTGGGCAGAAAAGCAGAAGCCTCTCCAGAGCCACCGTCGAGGCGGAAAAGAGGAGAACCCCGGGGCTGCGGTGCGGCCGAGGGCGGAGGGAAGCAGGGCACGGTCC
>NW_010144640.1:0-686 GCF_000699245.1 Pterocles gutturalis
AGGCAGCCCCAGGCTCCCCCCGTCACTGCCCTGCCTCTCAGCTGCATGGCCTGGAGTGCATCAATTAGGGTGATGACAAACAGCCCCTTGTTCTGCTGCAGTGGTTTCTGGCCGGGTGGCTCTGACGTGGCTGGGGGGGCCGTGCCGGCGCAGCGTGGGGGCTGGGGGAACAACACGGAAAAAAAGTTCCCAGCATCTCTGTTCATTTGAGGACTTTGATATGTCCCCAAAAGCCTCTCCTGGCTCTGACTACTTTGCCCAGGAGTGCAGAGCATGCCTGTGTTCAGACTTTCATCCCTGTGCAGCAGGAGACGGTGCTGGGGTGAGTGTAACAGGTAGGAGGCTTCGATCTGGGTCCAATCCATGAAGCATCTCTGCAGAGCTCTGGTGGCTCGCTACCAGGCTGCTGGTTTTCTGACAGTGAGACACGGGCCAGCAGAGCCTCCAGACATCTCCCCAGAACATGTACAACCTCTCTCTGGGTTATCTTTTCACAGCTCTCTTTTGGTGTTTTCTAAAATCTGCCATACCAGGAAAAAACCAAACAAAACCCAAACAAAAAAAGACCCCAAAACATTCCCTGTTAGAAATGCTGGAGCAGGTGGTGCAGCCCAGGCTGCCTTTCCCGGCAGGAGAGGCTGGCTTGGCTGCGGCAGTGGGGCAGAAGGGTGTCCTGCTCCCTCGCC
>NW_010144641.1:0-22768 GCF_000699245.1 Pterocles gutturalis
TGGATGGGGCCCTGGGCAACCTGCTCGAGGGGTTGGTAACCCAGCCCCCAGCAGGGGGGTTGACACTAGATGATCTTTGAGGTCCTTTTCAACCCGGGCTATTCTACGATTCTATGATTCTAAGGCTAAAAATACAGGCTACGTGGCAAAAGCAAGCTGGGTAGTTATTTTCTGAGATTAAGCACACGCTTCTGTTGAGCTATGTTGAATGGGAGCCTGAAACTCAAGTCTGTTGTTACTTTTTTGGTGAGCCTCTCAGACAAGGATTTCCATTTTCTGTTAAAAATCTGAGCCTGATATCTTAGCTGAATTTAAGTTTTAAAAATCTGCAAGGAAATTATTAAGTTTCACACTGAAAGACATTTATCAAAAATTCTCAGTATGAATGCGTTCATTCTGGAAAAAGTTTACTTTTTGTAAATATTGTTAGTAGTGAAATATCTGATTTTGTATTACGCTATTTCCATAGTGTGGAAAGTTAAGCAAATTATGTTTTGATAACATTCTTGATTTTTTTTATTTGCTATATGCAAAGCAGAAATGGAATACATTTGTAACAGAGAGGAATTGTTGCTATTTTTATGAAGCCAGAAAATGCACTTAATGCCAACAATATCAGATTTTAGATTTATTAGATATGCAAACACTATGCAGGGTTTTCTGCTGATGCAAACTAAAGCAAAAATGCTACAGGAAAATAATCATGAATGGAAAAATATTCAGTGCGTATAAATTTGCCAGTAATGGCATTGGACTTTGGCAGCAAATGTAAACCACCAGTGAAATTACTTTCGATGCATGAACATCTGTCTATGTCTGCGAGGTCTTAATGAAAAAACAGCCTTTTGCATTTTTTTAACAAAGTGGTACATTAATTGATACAACATAGGCTTCCAGGGTGTCAGGGCAGAGCCATGAAGGAGTTCAGCTGCGGATTGATTTTTGTGCATTTTAATTTTATTCTGGGCTCATTTTGAAACCTGAGTTGAAGAAGTGTGACTCACCAGTTTAATAAGCAAAAGCTGGCTAAATGTGATATTTGTCCTATCACTCTCATGCATTTTTGCCTGCAGAAACTGGAGAGCTTTAACCTCTCTAGCCCTGTGAGCCATTTTGGCTTAAGATGTAGATTAGATAGTTTATAGCCTTGAATGTTTCTGCCCTGATTATCTGCTCACACTGCTGCTCAGAAGCAGCTCTGCAAGCAGGTATTAGAGTGCCCTTTTACACATAAGTTTTGTTGGGTCTAATGATGCCGTGTCACCTCTGTCACTGTTCTCTTTGAGAAGCTACGTCTGGATTCACTGGGAAATGCTGGTATTTTGCAGTAGGATATGAACGCCTTCTCTTAAACAATATTCTACTTTATACTTTCAAGATGTTAAATAATTTTGACATCAGTCAACATGTTTTCAGTGTTTAAATCCTATCTAACACATTACACAAAAAGCCTGTCTCCCAGCTCCAGCAGATTGTCAGCATGAAACCAAGCTTCCCTTTCCTTTGGAAATGTTTCATATCTGGATTACCATCCTATCTGAACTAAATGATTCAGCTTATTTCTGAAACTGACTTGTGTTCTTATTCCAGGAAGCAAGGTCTAGTCGTAATTTCCAATTAAACAAAATTAGTAATTAGTTCCTGGCACTCATATGCATTCTGTACATACATGAAGATCAATATTTTGTGCAACTGAAACAACAAAATAAAATAGATATTATGGTGTTATCTGCATAATGACTGGAACAGTTTAAAATGTTATTTGTATGTCATTGCAAAAATGTGCATGGAAATAAAGAATGGCCCAATACTGGACCACTGAAACTGGAAAAATACGATTGGGATATAAATCTCAGATACTAACATATCTTACTGGAATACAAAGTACTCTCCTGTTGGAAGGAACAGCAATATTCGCTGATTTCCAAGCAAGTGTGAGAACAAATGTTCTGCTTTAGAGATGTACAGAGAGGGAATGGATTGTTCATTACAACAAATGTGCAGGGAAATATACTGACATATGATGAGAATTTAAAGGCCAGTTTTCAAATCTGTTCTGTGCCCAGAAGCTCCCGTTCTGACCCTTCTGGCCAGGCTAATTAAACAGCTCAGTCGATAAGGTGCTGAACTCTTTTGAAAACTTGGTTACTGTTTTCGTTTTTCATGAGAGGTGAGCTTCCGAAAATCTGGACCACATAATGAGATCCTTCTGCTCCTTGGATCTAGGTGTAATCCAAACCCAATAAAAGTTACTGAACTCAGTCATTGCTGGGTCAAGAACATCCACATTTAATTTCCAGCTGGGTTGACACTATTCTGAGACTCATGACTATGTGAACTTGTTAAAAAAAGAAATAAAGACAGAAGAAAAGTTCAGTGCCCTGGTCCATTGGGAAGGTTGATTGAGTAATGTGGTTTCCAGAGGAGGAGAACAGTGTGGAAGGCCAAGAGTGATTTGGGGGTTTTGTTGGAAATAAGCTTTTTCGGTTTTTCGGCTTGGGTTCAGCAAGACAACTGCATTTCATGGAAACACTTAGGACAATAAATGTATGAATGATGAGAAACATGTTTCTTCTGTTGTGTTTCGGTCATCATATACAGTTCTCATGCGAAGCCACTGATGAGCAGTCCCTTGTTTTTCCTAACGAATGTGAATTCAATAGTGATGCAGAGGAGTTGCAGGTACTGAGTGCATTTAATGACATCACAAGTTGAGTTGACCTGCTGCCATAAAACACACAGGATCATGCTCTAAGAAACAATGTCGAATAATTCCAGCCACAGACACCTTCCTGAGCATCTGTTACCTGGCACTCTGGGGTGTTTTGTGACGTTTATAGATTTTTTTTATGCTGGCAGAGAGGCCTCCAGTCTGACATTCTGACTCTGCCGCTCCCTTTTGGAAGGTCACTCTATGCAGCAGTAGGACTGCAGCTGCAGTAACGTTGTTCTTAAAAGACTTAACACACTGTTTGGTGGTTATGTGTTTGTTGGGTTGTGGTGGGTCACCATGATTTTTGGAAATGTCTGTGTCATTTAAAGGAAGGACAAAACAAGTAACTGTATAAAAAGCAAAGTTCTTCTAACCAGAGAAAAACCCTTTGATAGCTTGCGTGGCTGCATTGTGTGACAATCCATGTTTTACAAATACTGTGTTTTGATAAGGCTGCTTTCCAAAGCTGAAATAAAGTGTTCATGCACATGAGAAAAGCAAAATCATGGCACTAATTTTCAACTATGAACTGTTTTAAAAATAATAATTTTTCAACTTTCCTTTTTTTTTTTTTTTTTTTTTTTCTTTGAGAAGTTAAAAGTTAGACTCTGGCTGAAATTCCTTTTCCAGAACCATGCCGAAGTTCCACTGATATCACACAAATATTTATTTAGATGACTTGCAAAAGTGCCTGCAGAGCTCAGTAACTTTTCTGTTATAGATAAATCCTCTCCATTTTAGAGGTAAAGCACTTTTCAGCAAATAATTTTTTTTGGAACATGAACGAGAATATAAGCCTCCTGCCTCCAAGATCAAAAGCCTCTGAGGCCCTGGGAATATTTACTGCCACAGAGACCTTTGCTGGTAGAAAGGGAGGAGACTGCTCTATAAAGCAAAGAGTCGTGATCTGAGAAATACCACATTCTAGTGCCTGCTCTGAATCTACCAAAGAGGAATTTGAAACAGGCTCATATCACAGGTGAAAGGGAAAGGGCAACAGATGGAAAGGTAACTCTTGATGTACACCTTTCTTCTGCTTTTATTTAAACTTCCATGAGTAAATAATTTGAGTTTTGCTGGGAGGAAAAAAAAAAAAAAAAAAGATTCCCCCAAGTTGGAACAACTCTTGTCTATAAATGAATCATGTAAACAATTCTTTCTAACAAGTTTTTCCACCTGGCAGTCAAAGAAAAAGCCCCAGCTTATTTACGTATCTCAGCTAAAAATAATTTCAGATTTAAATGACTGTACTTTTGGCTGCTTCCCACAGAAGTTTAAAATGTAAATGCATTTACATTTTAAAATGTAAATGTATTTTGGAGAATTTTTATTCTTATAATTTGTTAATATTAAACTAAATTATATCAAACATGCAGCTGACTTCAGTGCAGTGTTGATTGTAATGTATGAAAAGTCATTCTACACCGACTAAATCTAATCAGAACTGTGTTACCAATCTATTCCTGGATCCATTCCTCCAAGTGCTTCTACAGCAGGGAATGTGATTTCTCAGGGACACTGGAGAGTGCTGCTTAATTATTCATCCTAAAATCTAATTTCAAAGCTTGTAATCATTTAACAGTTTAAAATGGAATTTCTCACTGAAACAAGCCAAGAGGAACTGGAGCATTATTTAACACTCACTTATGTTAGTTTCTGCGTAGCCCGGTGATCAGCTCATTCCACGCACAGCCCCAGCAGGTCCCCGGAACAAGGCACCCGGATATTGATTCTGTTGGTTCCGCTAGAGTAGGTAAATTTCCATGGATGAATGGAAATGTTTTTCCTTGAGATGTGCCGTCTCTATTTTACTTATTGTGTGTTTTTTTATCAGGTCTCTCCTGTAAGTGAGCAGAAGACACATCTTTCTTTTCTGCCACTAGCTCCAGCCTACCAAGGTGGTGGAAGTACATCCCCCTTGTTTGTGGGGTCCTGCTAACGCAAAACAAAAGGTCTGTTACTGGAAACAAATGTGTGCACAGGAAATGAAGAAAATCCTTTTTAATTCTGTCAGATAGACTTTCAGAAATGAGTACTTAGCATGTCACAGCAAGTGGCCTCTGTATGCCAGACAGTTGTGCACCAGCACCGTGAGGGAAGCAGGAGCTAAAGCAGTGTGTGTGTCCATGCACTTGAAATACACCTGTACCTGCTGTCAGCATAAACCCCTGGCAAATAGATGTCCTTTAAAGCATCTGTGTTGTCTCCTAAGATGGCTTATGTAGGCCATAGCTCTTTGATGGCTCCCTTTCTCTGGAGCTCTGCTAGGAAGCATGAGAGGATGTGATCAGACGAGTGCTGTGGTGACATTCAGACTTTGCTTGCACTAAGACTTGCAGATGTCTTCTCCCCCCTCCATCGGAGCGTGACTGCAGCAAGCGAAGGCGTCTCACTACAGCCGGTCTGGCTGTTGCCATTACTGTCGGTTGGGCTGGTGCAGTGCCTCTCACGGGAAGGGAGTGCAAGCCCAAAGCAGGTGTTACAGCATTAGTCCTCTGGGAGAAATGACGCACTGAGAGCATCCCAGCCTGGGGCTTTCCACCCACGCCCACCCCCTGAGCCTCTGAGGAAGCCAGACTGCCTTGGACCCACGTGTGTTGCGTTGGGTACCCTCAGGTATCCCACCATCTGTGCAGCTCCCCGTGAAGCCCTTGTAAGGCAGTCTTTCCCCACGTCCCTGACCTGTTTGTACGCCTGCATGGCCCTGCGAGCCCCTCAGGGCTTTTGCACCAGAGTCTTTCTTGCCCAGGAGTCCATCTGGGAACCAGGGAGCTCCCCACAAGACCTGAATCAAAGACATGAGCTGTGTGTTCTTCCTCCAGCTTTGCTTCAGTGCCCTTCTGTGAGCCTTTCCTAGACATACACCTGCAAGAGTGCAACGAATCACCACCAGTGTTTCACAAACCCTTTCTCAGAGCATCGGAGAATTTCCCAGGATGCTGGAGCAGCACAACGTAGGTGCAGCCTCTCTATCCACCATAATTAAGCCATTTTCACAAATTAAAGCTAACACAATCTTATCTGAAAATTTGTTTGAAATTATCACAGTAGAAAGCAGGAAATAACACCATAAATTACAAAGTATCCTAATTAAAAAGGTCTGTGTGAAGCCCTCTCCCAAACTTAAAATGTGATGAAGTTTAAGTATGCCTTGACTTTTGAATAATCACATTCCTCTCAAATCTAGACTGATCTTAAACAAGGGAAATAGATAAAAGTTAAGATTCTGATCTTAACTGCTGCTTTTTAAAATAATGCCTGGTATGAATACAAAAGCAAGTCTCATTGCTTTGTTATTAGATACAGGAATTGTCTGATAGCTTGTAATTTATAAAAATTAATGGTACGTTAAGATCCCTTTTGTGAATTCACCTGTGATATGTGAAAGCATTCTATAAGGAGTAAAACAGACACTTACCTTCTGGGTTTTTTTTTCTTTTCTGGCTAATTTCTTTATCTTTTCTAAATAAAAATTGCAATAAGATGTCTTCAACTAAATGTTTAAAGCATGTTTCCAGATCTCTAAACAAGAAAGTTAAATCTACTTTTTAATGTAGATATCCTGATAAAATAATTGAACTCTTCAGTGTTTTTGAGATATCTGGAAGGTCAGAGCTTAAATTAGGTATGTACAACCGCTCCGTATTTCCTACAGTGAGCGTGGAAAGTACAAAAAAATGATGAAAAGTAAAATATGAAATCTTTGAGGCCAATTTCTGTGCATCTGTTTTGCGAAAGAAGGGATAAATCTGTCAGTTTAGATAAAACAAATTTCTGTGAAGAAATTTGTTGAAATAATCATATCCTGTAACATAAATACTGCTCTCAGTTTTAGGAGAATTAAGTAGGAATAATTATTTTCATTCTATATGCTGAAGCTAATTTTTGCATAGTCATTAAGTTCTTTTCCTTTGATACAATTAGTTAAGAAAAGAATAAAATGAGATTTAAACTTCTTGCCATTTTTGTTCACCTTATTTTAGTAGCTGATATCTATTACTTTACTTCATATTGAAGTTTCCTTAATAAACCATTAAAGTTTAACAGAAAGCTTATCAGGAATAAATGCCAGGGAGAAAAAAACAACACTGCATTATTACTTGTTCAATTTATTTTTGAACAGAGTTATGTAGCCTTCCTTGCTATTCGTATACACCATGTCATGGATTTTCTGTATTTCCAATGTCGATGTGAAGTTCACTGACTCATAGATCCATTAGACCCAATGGATTCCTGCTAGGAGAAAACAGTGTGTCCTGATTTAGAAGCTTATTTGAGAGAATTTTAGGATAACAACCTATTGCCTTCTATGTTGAAATATAAGATTTCGTAGAGACAGCAAACAAAGTAAAGATAGCCTACTAAATGTTGAACTGTACTTTGGTTTCAGAGATCTGTTCAATTGCATTTGTGCAATTGCTTCCCCCTGGACACACAAACTTCTTACAGAATTACTCTTTTTTGATCCAGTCACACTTTGTATTACACAGGTTAATCAAGTATTTTGAGACTTATTTCATGTTAGAAAAAAGTGGATGGTTCTGAATGGAGACAGATGTTTTTGCACTGTTTTGGAAACACTTTGCTTTTATATTTTTGGTGGTACCTATAACAGCAAAAAAGAATATTAGAGCTAGTTTAGTAACTAAAATAACATGCATGTCTATAGTTTGGTCAAAACTCTTGCTATGAGTGCTTAAGTATTACGGAATTCTTTTTGAGCGTAACAGAAGTGTTTAAAGAGAAATAAGCATAAACACACTGTGTAAGGACAGTAACGTCAAGCAAAATATTTTTTCTGATATATCATTGCACAACCCATGATCACTTATACTCCTGAAGCCCAGGCAATATCTTCTTCTCTCTATATTCCCAACTAAAGCAGGAGGGACGTCACTGAAATTAATGCATCATCACCTCTGCAAAACTATTAGGGAAAAATAGAATCTGACACAGAAGTTTTCATTGCCACGTGGGGAGTTGATTCATGTTGTATCTTTCATAGCCATGATGTGAGCGTGTATTGTTTCTGAAAAGGAAACACATGTCAGTAGTATCTTGTCTATGAAACTCCAAGACAGGCTTATAATGCAGGACTGTGTCACTGCTACTAATTTATTTTATAGAATGCTGGAATTTGTCAGCTATGGTTTCTCTGTTGTTCCAAGCCTGCTGTAACAGCAGCACTACAACGGATGAGCTGGTTCTGCCAGTTCATGTTAGCTGAGCAGGTTGGCTCTTCCACTGCTGTAAACCAACAAGGCAAAATGGAAAAAAAAAAAAAAAACAAAAAACTTTACACCCATCAACATTTCTTCTACAAGCATTTTAACGGGTATCAGTCAACCTGCCACACAATGGCTCAGAACCTGGGGGGCAGTTGGTGGAATTCTTAGGTTTATCAGTGGGATTAGCAAAATAACCCCATTTTCAAAAAACCTCGTCTCTCTAAGACCATAAATGTTTACACCTTTTTCCTGCACCCATTGCTGTGTATAGAACATCTATGAACAGAGATCTAATGCTCAAAGAATTATTTCTGTTCTCTTGGTTCATCAAGTGAACAACTTGATTCCTTCCCATTTTTGCACGAAAGCTCCATGAAAACATTTGCAGCTCTCATTTTTCAGTAAGTTCTCCTTCTGGTCAGTGTACACAGACAATGCAAAAGGGGTAATTTTGACGTGGATCAGTAATATTCTGCAAAGTGGAATAACAATAATTGGTGATTAAGGTTTCACAAAGGCTTCACTCAATGGATGGTAGTTAGGAGCAGTTGCCCCAGCATGGGCATCATGCTAGAACTATGAAATTACATGAAAACAATGTCACATCAGCTTTTAAACAGCTCTGGTTTAAACTCAATTGGTTTCTTAGGATGTTCCACACAGAACTAATATTTGCCATTAAATATTTTGTTAAATTCAAAATTTGGTAGTTGTTTGGATAGCAAAGGGACCAATATCGAAGAAAAACTGGCAGAAAGCAAAACATAGTGCAAAAACCCTGCATTCACTTAATCCTACAAATGATGTCAATTCAGTAGTGATATTTATCTTTTATAGGAAAGGAACATGAAGGTAGCATATTTATTAGCATGTATATAAATACCATACACATCCATGTATTCATGTGTACACAATTAGCCTGTGAAACTCACTGCCATAAAACAAAGGGCAAAGGCTGATAAACTTTTAAGGGAATAAAACAATATCCAAACTAAGTAATTGTAAGATGTTAGTTCTCGATTACATTCAAATATCACAGGGACTGTAATGTTATATCAAACTCATCTATACAGAGAGTATCCTTAACCTCTGCAAACATTACTTTTCTAGTAGAAGGAAGATATTTCTCCCTGTGCATATTCTGGAGGTTTATCTTTGAAATAACTGACAATGACTGCTGTCACTGAGACTGACAAATTAAATAAATGTTTAGATTACTTGATATGGCAAATCCTTCACTGCCGAAATAGCTGTCAGAATAGTTACCCTTCTTCATTTGATCCTTTATATTAAAAATAATGAGAGTAAATTACAGTGATAAATATGAACTTTTTAAATGATGCAGCCTAGCATACAAGTCATATAGACTGCAGTACACTTAGCCATCTAACAGATGTTGTCTATACAGTGCTTTACACAGCCTGTAAGTGGTTTTAGTAAAATCTTCATGACAATAAATGCTAGTAGTAAAGAAATTCTAGAAAAAAATTGTATAGAATGGGAGGGTCATAACACCATAGGTAAAAAATATTTAACTTTTAATTTGTGTTTGTTGCCTTTTCTCCCGAAATTTCACTGCAGAATGTTTGCACACTCTATGTTATGTTTTCACTACATCTCTCACATGCTTTGAAGGACACCCCCAGAAAGCCAACATACAGTAAATTGTCCTGTGTCAAGGTCCAGTCATGTAGTAGACACATATCACATAGTAGCACACTCTTACCACTTTTTTTTTGGTAGAAGAAATTCAAAGCAAAGAGATTTGAAGGAAAAAAAAAAAAAAGAAGAAAAAAGATTTGTTGAAATCTCTTATTGCAATCACGCTTCTCTTTGGATTAAGCCTCTCCTAAAAGTCTGTCAGGTATTGGAAGCCTCCAGGCTTGGGGTATTTCTGGGGGTATGGGGGCCCATGTACCTACAGCAGCTGAACTGAAGATGCTGCATCTCCCCGGCTGCAAGTGCGACGCTTGGTCTGCTGAAAAATTCATCACACTCAATAGTTTTATTTAACCCTCAGATCCAAAGGGCTGAATCTTTAAGATTCTGATTTCATTTTGTAAAGACTAATTTTCTAACCCCTCTCCTTCAGAAGAGCTGAACGTTTCAAAATGGATTGCAGGAAACTGAAGCACCATTTTCTGCCGGAGCTTGGAAAGAAGGAAAATCAGACTTCACTTTGTTATGGGCAACGCTGCTGCTAAGGGCAGTGACAACTGCTAGAGGCAATTCTTATCATTTCCTCCAAGGAGGTTTCCTCCAAGTACGGTTTACAGTATGACCTACAAAATGTAGCTTGGTACTGGAAAGGATGGCAAGGACATGGATTTTTCAAGGGTTCTTACAGCATAGTCTATGTTATACTTGCTGCTTCCCATTTGCTTTCATGTTTGTAATCAAATTTGAAGTGTTCTCATTGCTTCCAGTAGTTTAGTCTTTAATATAATTAGATGTAGTAGTTAAGCTGCTTGATATTACATAATGTAGCAGTTTTTCTTTAAGCTATATCTTTATGCAGGCAAAACAAATTCAGATTTTATCCAAGCAAGCAGCATTCCCACAAGATAATTCAAGTTATGCTCAAATTAGAGATACGCTGGAGGCAAATTGATACTGTCCTTCATTAAACTCTTTTTGTGGTTTTGGATGCTTGGCATAAGCTTTACTTGTAATGTAAAGCACATATCCTAAGGTGTTAGATACATATGACAGGATTGTCTCCAGAAAATTCAGTGAGAGTCCATATAGCTGAACAAAAATCCTCCTGACACATGTTTTCCTACACAACGGTCTGAAGATTTTAGTTTACCTTTTGGGTAGGCATTGCTATGAGGGCAGTATGAAGAACCTATGGCACAAGAGCAGTACAATAAGAACAGCATAATAAGGAGCAATATTGCTGACAACTAAACACATAGCACAACACATTTATAGCTATATCTTAGTAGCTGCCAACAATTTAGCAGAGTCATTGTAAACATTTCTTATTCTAAGAAAATATTCAAGTGATGTAAGAATTACTGGATGCTGAATTAAACAATAGCTCCAGTTTTAAGCTTTGTTTCTGCCAGATGAGACTCTTTCCTACAGATATCCTCTGCAGAAATATCTAAAGAAGAAAGGGGAAGGGCCTCTCAGACTTCAGTTTGCTGCTCCTGCACGAGGAGATAAGATACATCTCTTTTAAAGGTCTTCTGCTGTTGGTGTCACGCTAAGCTTTTCTGGGCAGTGATGATACTGCTCTACTGCCAGTGGCCAGATGCAGCCAGAGGTTTTAAAGATCATGGGTTTCCATCTCTTGGAGATCCTCGTGGCCGCTGTAGTTCCGCTTGCTGTGATCAATACTCTCCCTCAGGCATCCTTCGGAGGCAGGCTCCACAGGCTCTGACGTGACCGTTTGAGCCATCCATCTCAGCTGTCTCATGCCAAATTGCAAGCATGGTTTTGTTTTTTGCTAGACTGCATTATTTCAAGATTATTTTAATTTCAAGGCAGCAATACTTGCAAATAGCTGTTATGAGACAGAGCTAATAAGTCTTCAAGTACCAGGTTGATTTGTCTAACTGGACATTACCCATTGACTAGTACCCAATACTGCCTGTCTTTAGAACTTATGAATTTAGGGCTCAACAGCTATTTTGGCTACAGTTCTCCCTCAACAAGAGAACAGGAGCAAAGCCTTTACTCTCTCTGCTCCTTCAGTAGGTCTCAAAATTGGGACAAAGGATTATTGTGGCTCCATCTGCATTCACTCTGCTTTTCTGGAGTTCTGCTCTTATTGAAACATGAAGTGCTAAATAAAGACTACAAAAATTACCTAAAAAAATGAAACTTCTGCAAGAAATTTGTGGCCGTTCTCTTAAGAGAGTGACCGTTCTTCAATAGGTAGAAGTAAGATGATCTAGAAACAGAGCATCCATGCAAGTTCATCTCCTGCAATTAGTTAAAAAGCAAGTAGGTATTCAGGTCGGTGTAATGACAGTGAGACCTCACACTCTTCCTGCCATCACAGTGAAATGTCAGTGATACATCGCCAGGGTATGAAGTCTTGCTCATGTCTTCCTACCACAGGGATTTTTTTGCTGCCACATCCAAGAGCTTCAATGTACTCCACAGAAAGTCTTACATGTGATAATGAGGAACAAATAACATTTTTGTAGTTGCTAATACCTAGAGCTATACAAGATATGTAGGAGGATGAGCATGATTTGTTTTCCACAACAGGAAAGTTGTGATCCATGAAAGTCACAAAAATGCCTGTGGGTTTGCTTACGAAATGTGGAAGAAGATAATTTCAATTATTAAAATCAAAACCTTCCCTCATTTTAAAATATGCCTTACTTTCTTCATAAGCAGTCATTCTTTTAAGAGAAAACATTTTCTGAAAGCCAGTTATTTTTACTAGTAGTTTTCGTTAGGTTTTTATTTAAAATCCCACGTTTCTGCATAGAAAAATTCTTACTTACATTATGAATGCTGCAAAAGCAGAGTCCTTGTTATACAGTTTTCACATTTCCTTTGAAGTTTTATTTTTTACAAATCTCTATTTTTTACATTTCTTTCAGTCCTGTCTTCTGCAGCTACTATAAATAATTCCTTAGCCCTTAAATACATTGTCTATACTTTGAACCAAGATTAGTGTTTTCCTTTACTTTTATTTTTTCCTTCTGAAAAAGCTTCTAAAATAACTTTAATGATTCCAGTTGGTAGTTCCCCTCTGGACTTCTTCTGCTTCATACATACAGTTTAACTAATTAGGGAGTCAGGCATAGTTAGGAAACTCAAAATAAGAAAATAAATGTGCACTGATATCCTTAAGAAAAACATCTTATTGAAGTAGAAAGAAAGACAGAAACTTCTTTTCTACTACCTGAAGATCCACTTGAACACTCCTGCTGTTGTATCCATTTCTCCACAGGGTGCAACTTTAGCCTTGGTCCCGTGAGAAAGGAAAATCCTTTGAGCTCACCAGTGCTGCACCTGAGAGTGTGCCTTGTGGTGCTTCAAGTGTAGATGTAAACCAAACTTGTCCACCAAAGGAACCTCTGAAGTACACCAGGTAACTAATATAATGTCTCATCCCCATAAGGGAGAGACTGGTCAGACAAGAGGATTTTTGAACGATGAATTTACATAGGGCATAACCCAGTGGTTCACTCTGGTCCTAGGCAGTAGAACCACAAGGGAAGTGTTTTCTTTTTATTGAATGCAGCCAAAAGACTCCTGTGGACTGGAGAAGAAAGTAGTTTTCACTTTTTGTTTTTGTGAGATTTTCGTAGATATGGAAAAAATGTCGGTCTACAGTAAATGTTCCATGGTGTTCCTTGGTGCAGCAAGTACATTTGTATAAATACCCTGCTGTGTGTAACTATGCTTTGTGTAAATACCCTGCTGTGTGTAACTATGCTTTGTGTAAGTACCCTGGTGTGCGTAACTGTGCTGATTTGATGGTAGAGGCAACTTACTGCAGCAATCCTTGAAATTAAGACAATTTACAATATATACAATTTTGCATGATTCAGATAGACAAATTTGGACTAACTACAAGATTATTAAGCTTTTTTTTTTTTTTTTTTTTTTACATTTCCCCCCCTGCCATTAGCTAGATGGAAAATTTAAATCTCCTGAATTAGAGATAGAAAATTGGACACACAAAAAAAAAAGAAAAAAAAAAGCCAAAACCCCCCCAATATATGTCGTTTAAACTATGGTTTGTATTATATTGTATTATATCTATTATATTATATACAACTACATTTAAAGGATGCTACAGTTTCCAAATTATAAACTAAGAAGTGCAGAAATGTCAAAATTAACAGATAAAACTAGCTATAGCCCCCTAATTTCTGCATTGTGGTATAGGCAGGTCCACTACCACAGCAAAGCATGAACAGAACCCAGGTTTCCAGGGTCCTAATCCAAGGAATTACCAGAACAAAATGCTTTTGCTTTCCAGTACCGTGTACAGCAAATGAAACAGGCATGCTGCAGAACGAAGAACAAGCAGGCTTATCTTTAGAGACTACAGCAATGGCAGCCAAAATTAAGTTGTGAAGACAAGCTCTGGTTTTGTTCAATTTTAGAGCTGAACCCACTCTTCCACCCCTTGACCCCATGTTCTCCTGTTCTATTTAGCGAGTTCTGGAAATGGATGAGTAGAGAATAAGGGACCCTAACCTTCCCCTGGGAACCAAAGGATCTCACCTCCCCTGAGTAGCTCAGTCCCTAAACTGGTGGCTCTTTTTAGGATGACTCGACTGAATGCAGGCTGCTGGATTTCAGAGGAGAAATGTGTATGAAAGAAAAGACAAAGTTTAGATCCCAGAAAGTAAGGCAGTCCTAGCTGACAGCCTGCATTACTGCTTGCAACCGAGATAGACTTAGTCCTGGGTTTTAATATACAGTGTTAAAGATACAGCATAGAAATTAAATTGAAATCCTTCTTAATTTCTCCTCAGTTTAATGTATTTTAGTCTATTTTAACATCCTACCTTCTCTCATTACTATATATAACTTTCATATCTGCATAGTGTGGGGGGTTAGGGAGTGGGGGAGTGTTGTATAGAAGGTGAAAGCAAGCCAGAGATGCAAATAGACAAACATATGTAGCATGTATAATGTCACCTACATTTCTCTGAGTTTCATTACAGTTTAGAAGATCGATCTCCTGAAGCACTCTTGAAGCATCCTGATTCTATTTAAAGGCTGTTACTGAAAGTCAAAATGTTACAAGCTAACGTCTGACTCCGTTGCCATGCTTCCAGTTACAGCAAGAGAAAGACAATATTAATTTACTCTTGACAGTGTGTAAGTTCCTGGGGATCTTTTTAATCTCGTACAAATATCCTGCAATAAAAAGTTCCTGCTCACTTTATTACCAAAGGACAAAGTAATTAAAGAAAAGGTCAATGGAAAAAATGTGCAAATCTTTGGTGTTAAAATACGTATTGCCATTCATCTGGATTCTGTTTTGTGTGGTTTAACTATATAAATCTAATTTTAAAACATTATTTCCTCAAAATTTGGACCTATTTCTCTAGAGTAGATGAACACCTTCAGACCATATGTTATTTATATACAGTAAGAGCAGTGTATGCTAGGCTTTTAATTGAAGGAACACGGTTTAAGGAATTGTCTATAAAAGACTGCAAATTATATACTTTACCCTTGCCAAAAAGAAAAAATGTTCCTCTGCACTTCCAGGGCTTTCAGTTGTAACCTCCAGAACTACTATAATCCCCCGTCATGGACTAAGAGTAGGAAGTTGTTTTATATTTATGTTTCACTTTGGTTGGCTACAAACCTCATCGCTGCTCTGGGCCCACGTCTCAGTTGTTTTCCTCATTAATTTAGGGCATCCAATGGGGCCCAGGTTTTTAACATGAGCGAAGAGGAAAGTGTAAGGACAGTGATTTGTCCAAGGCCAAACAGTGCATCTGTGGTTGCAACTGGAACTGGAGCTAAAAAAAAAATAACAACAGCAAAACAAAACAGTACACCAAACTGCATTGTCCTGTACAGTGGTTAGAAAAAACCCAAACAACCATAAAAGCTTTACCATTGAACAAGGATTATTGTGTGTATCGGTTTTTCTTTATTAGTTTAAGCTTTTATTTTATTGCCAGACTTCAAGGCACCATGCCATGCAGGAGAATGACTGCAAACACCTCAAGTAAATTTACTGGTAAGCTGCCTCTTGGAAAGCTGCTCTTTCCTCCTCCTTGGAAAAAAAAAAAAAAAAAGAATAAAGAGATTAAATTGTTAATAGCGTGGGATGTGGTTGATGTGGAGGAACTGCATTTTCATTAAGATGTGGCTTCCTCAAATTGCATTTGCTCTGCCTTTGAGACTTTAGCAACAAACCTGAATACCTACAGCTTGTGAATCTACAGGTCTTTTTGGAGTTGACCATGAGGTAGATTGTTCCAGTGTTAAATTCCAGTTACATTCCAGTTAGATAATATTCCAGATATTCCAGTTAAAATTAAGTATTAAAAAAACAAAAACAAAACCAAAACAAACCAAACTAGTATCCAACAGAACAGAGGGAAACAAGACATAAGAACAAGGAATATGGTCATGCTGGGAAGTAGGGACACGCTCATGTTCCTGAAAGATAAGAGAATTTCTAAAGCTCCTGTTGGTTTCCTGTGAGAAAGGAAGAGAAAACATTGATAACTTTCATAAATAAAAACAAAAAAAAGTAAATTGCAGTTTTTGGATTAGAACACTTGGTAAAGATGAAAACAAACGAAAAAACATAACAGATAAAAATGAGAGCAGGGAAAGCAGCCTGAATTCTAGATGCAGTTATGAAAAGAAAGTGTCAGATATGTAATATATTTTATTAACAATCTGCTGTCTCAGTTTGGGTCTCACGTCTGTGGAATTTTTTGCCTCAAACTAAAAGAGTTCACTGCACAGAACACGGTAGTTGTTCTTCATCAATCTCTGAAACACAGAATAGCTAAAAATACATGGAAGTAAGGAAAGGTCTTGTGTTCTCAAAACATAAGTAAGAGGCACATAGGTCAGAAGGGTCATTAGACCAAGTCCCCTGCTACTTCAAACATACGCCTCATGGATTGTTTTCCGTAAGCTTATCTAGCTCCGGTTTAAAATAGCTGACATTGCTAGCTCCAAACACCCACCTCCGCAGAAAGTCTTGTTCAAAAACATAGGTGGTTAATGAGCCTTCCTTACATATTCAGCCTAAACGAAATTTATTCATTTTATGCCAACATTGTCCCTTAGTTAAGAAGATAGCTTAGGCAGCCTTGAATTTGTTAAAATAACAGAGATTCTCCAGCATACCCTCCTTCCACAGGTTCTTACCTTCCTCTTACCTTCTCCAAATCAGACATTGTCTCCTGGTTGATTTTCCTGTCTTGATTGACAGATAATCAGTGTTTGGGAATCAGTCACCTCTGAAATCAGATAGTTACTTAGAAGCTGAAAAACCTAGCTGAGATAATTACCTCAGTTTGGGTGGTACCAACTTGTAAGGATTACTGAAGTTTAGGAATAATGCATCTGAGGCCATGGGTGCACTTGTAGGTGAACCAAGCTTTAAGGATAATCAAGAAGGATAATCACAGCAGAAGTCCAAGTCAGCCATGCTTATAATTTATTTCTCTTAACCCAACCACTTTCAGATAACATTCTGTAAAGTAAAAGTAAAATGAATTCTTGATGAGACTGTCTAGAAATAATAACAGTTGACATTCCTTTTGAAGCTAAGACATGAACATTTTGGCTTTTTTTTTTCTTTTTGTGAAATAGAGATATGTGTAAAGAAGATAATCTTATATGAGCAGTTGCCATATGCTCCTTTTACAGTCAATGGAAAAAAAATATGCTTAAAGGATGCAATTGATCTTATCCTATGATATGTGTGTAAATGTACCTAAAGTACCTAAAGGAACTGTTCTCTGTGGATTTCTGTTTCTCACATAGGCTGTAAGGAACCTTAAGTGACTAAGGTGCATGTGTCTGCCGTTACTTGATGCAATCCTACCCTGTGTTTCATTGGGATGAGTGGCATCAGTTTACATGTACTGGGAATGGACTTCATCTCTCTGTATTTTGGTCAAACTGGCAGTTTGCCTTCTTTGAAAAATAGACTGATTTAACATTTTTTTTTTTTACTCCAGTTATGACTGGGAATATGATCAAAATATTGCCTGTTCTGACAGAACTCAATCCGATGATGAAATAATCAGTTTACAGAGCATGTCAGGATTCTTGGTGTATATACTAAAATCCAAAATATGTGTTAATTTCTCTGTTTATATAATGTGGAAATTGTTTGTCCGCGACTTGGAGAAACTACAGATTTGATTATAGTCCATTTTATATCATTCATATATACAATTGAATTCCTATATGTAGTAGAATGCCTTTATTTTTTGCCTGTAGAAAATATGTGCATGCCCAAACATTTGTTGTTCTTAATATTAACATTTCCAAGGGTTTGTTAGGATGCATTTTCTCCTTCTTTAGAAGGTTTCATTCATCCAGGTAAGATTTTTTAGCTCTTATTTTTATGTGTGCTGTAGCTGACATGCTCAAATATCTTGAGCCTAGTGTCTTGATGCTAAAGGCTTAGGCTAATTGTGTATCTTGTTTAATATTTTATTTTAACCATTGTACCAACTTAAGGAAGATTTGATTTGTTTGGAGTAGTTGCAATATTCCATTTTAGCTGGCATTTTGTAAATTCTGAAGGTTTCATGCTGAGATGCTGCTGAGAAGTGACGAAGACCTCAGTGACTGATATCAACGCACTGTCAGACAAAATAAGACAGAATTTCCCAGCCAGAAATGGCAGAAAGTGGCACACAGGAATTCTGCTTTATGAGAGTTATTTTTTTCAATGAGAAATCTTGGAAGACACATAAATGCAGACCGAGTTGACTGTGGATGGACACCTTTACTTATCAATGATTTTGCCATGGTTAGAAAACTGACTCATTATTTCCTCTGCTCACCCACAACACTTGAGTCATGCTTGGCTTCGTCATCCTTGGCCAACTGTTCAATCAGAAACCAATCTATTCTTTTCTCCAGAGTAATTTTCACCATAATGAGATAACCACAGGTGGTGAGAGATTTTGGAAAGCTACCTGACACCTGCTGGTTTATGAGTCCTTTCCTTTACCTTATAGATACATAGGAATGCTGGACTGGACTTCATGGCACTCTGCAAGACCTAGAGGTTTGGGGAAAAGTGTTCCATGGATATGGATTAAAATCACAAGCATATGTTGTACTTGGATGCACTCAGATAAAACAGCAACGTCTCATCCTTACTAGCTGTTCAGTGAGATTCAGGAAAATAGTAATGGATTTTTCCCCTCTGTCTATTGTTAGAAAATAATCCATTGATGCAAATAAGGTGGTTTCATAAAGGTGGTTTCATGTGCTAATTTTGTCATACGTCTAAAATTAAACAGATTCAGAATATTGCTTCAGTTAGATGCAGTTATAGTCTCTCTTTGGTTAGTTTCTCTGTCAGCTTTTTCAGGACCAGGAACTCTGAAAAACTTTCTATTCTGCATCAGTACAGCTTTTTTATTAATTTTGCCCTTTCTTATTAAAACCCTACATATTGTTTCATTGCTTCGGCCTTTGATTAGAACAGAATGGTTTCATTACTTCCTAGAGAATCAGGCCTTACTAACTAGTTAGTTGTTTTAAGGACACTCAATTAAGTTTATTAAAGCACAGTTTTTCCATCCAGATTAAAAAAAAAAAAGATTACTTTTTCATTAATTTCAGTAGCGATACTTACTCCAGTGTTGGCAAAGCACTGAAACAAATACTGTAGGTGAACAGGCTCTTAATTAACATCTTATTGTTACTGTCTTCATAATAGTTGAGACAGCCACAAGCAGTCTTAATTATTGTTCTCCAGCTGATCATACAGACGTGGTTTGGTTTTATATAAGCACAGACAGCAAAATCAGAGAGAGATGACTAAAAGCACATAGAGATTTGACCAACCTACTTACAAAACTATACATGAAAAGAAAGGAGTAATATTTTCAGTCCCTCCAGTGGCAGGATAATCTGGAGAATTCAGTGAGCCCCAACGAGCTGTGCCTCCTGTCAGTCTACAGCAAAGACACATTAAACATTTGCTATCCTTGCAAATTCGATATATCACTGAAGCACGTGAAGAGAAATTATCTTTTTTTCAAAGCTGAAATAAATATTTCATGTTTAATGCAAGTGCTACTCTAAACTGGGAAGTGTCTGTCCACCGAGTACAAAGAATAACTTTTTGCCAGTAGGGTTTTAAAGTTTTGCTGTCTCCCTAAGGCTGTTTGACATTAAAATAATGGGACTAATGAGGATCATCTTGCCAAGAGTAACTGGACCAAGGCAAGCACCCTTTTTAAGTGTAGCATTGGCTGCATATTCCGTAATTTCTAAGCTAGGATTCATGGCAACTAATTTTAGCTATCAAAAAATGAAGTGTCTAGTCTACATCAGGTAAACTTAGTGAACAGAGAGGCAAACCCAACGTAGTTTCATTTAATTTTAAAACAGGTAGAATGAGTGACTGGCTCATCAGAGACTTTCTGTTGGATGTCTCGCCTTTGACTGTGGAGACACCCTGAATGCCCAGTTTGGACTGGCAGACTAAGTGCTAGAAGGTTAAAACCAGCTGAGCATCGCCTTTTAGCTTTAATAACCCCTTTTGCATTGACATTTCTGGCCAGTGAGTGAAAGCCTTTATGTCCCATAACCAGAATGTCCAGTTGTTCAATGTCTTTACTAACAACCTATCTGCTTTTACTGAACACGCTGAAAGATAAAAAGAAAAACTTAGCACAGTAAGAGTCAAGTTCTTTTTAACGAAAGCTTGACATTCTTATGGCCAGAGACATCTACAGTTTGCATATATGAGTCTCTCAGCTGCAAATAGTAGGAGAAAGAAGAGAAAAATCACATATTCATATTTTCATCCTTGCAGTATCTCTGTGCAGCAATATGTGGCACCCGACACATCTTATGTAATAGAACTAAACTAGGAACAAGGCTCCTGATTATTTTTTTCTATGAAAGAATACTTCAAAGAACATGCATCTTTGAAGCAGTTGGTTGCTCAAGTCATGACTCAGTGGTGCCTGAGCATCTGCAAGGAGTCACATATATCTACAGCGGGTGACTCATTTCCAGTGTTATACAGAGATGCATGCGTCACATCTTTGATTAATGGTACTGATGGTGAGAAAGACAGTAGCTGGGAGAAACTCTGCGGAGGTCACTGCAGCCAGACTCATTTGTCAGGCAGAATCTGGTGATGTAAATAATTGCTATAATTGCTTTAGATGTGCCTGACTTGATTTATCTTACTTGGGAGGCAAATTGTCCTCAGATGCAAAGGGACAAATCTGAGATTTCAGCCTAAACTGAGGACTTTTTGGTATTTGATAAAATGTATACTTTCCCAGTTCTTTAGAAGTGTCGAGCACAATATTTCCTAACAGAGGAACATGGTGTCAAGGATCAGTTCAGCAAGGGAGCTGCTTCCTGCCCGAAGTAAACTCCTTGTGGATGCTCTTATACAAGCAGCAAGATTGTGTTTAACAAAGAAGACATTCTGCACGGCATCTTCTATTTGTGCAAAGCACCTGTATAATATCAAATAGATTTTTCATTATTTTTCTCAGCTCATCTCAATTTCCCCTGTCTAGCATCACCAGGGTTTTTCTCCTGGGCATCAGTACAACCCTGAATACCTGTTTTGTATTCTCCGTTCAGCAGCTGTTAGGTAGGAGACACAAAAAGGCTTCTCCCACCTTCCCCTGCTCTGGAGGGAGAGGGATGGGCAGAGGCATCTTGGCAGTAGGACTGCAAGTGGATTTTCAGTCATTACAAAGGTGAGTCCATGGCCAAATGCCAGCAGGTTCCTGCTGTTTGAAAGATGAGAGAGCCCCGTCCAGGCAGCTGCCTGCGTGCTCCCGCGACTGCCGCCAGCAGGTGCAGGTCAGTGATAGATGGAAGGCACGGAATGGGCTCCTCTGGCTCCTTCTTAATCAAGTTTGGGGATCTACACACTAAACAACATTACTTAGAAAATATTTTTTTCTTAATTCGGTTATTTAAAAAAATAGATCCAATTATCTCATGGCAGGATGTATTTCTCAAACATTAAAGCTGAAATGAAGGCTGGCAAATCTTATTAGTCTCTTTTATTCAGGAGCCTAGGCATGGAAACGAAGAAAAAGTGTCAGAACATCATACAGACTTTGATTGCTGGCATCTACTAGCTTACAGAGCAAAATTGTGTGCAGTTAAAAGCTTAATGCCCGAGTTCTCTTGTAATTGCACTAATTCTGATAGCAAATTATTGTTTCACGTTAATGTGATCCAGAAACTACATTTGGAAGTAAATTGTATACTACCTCAAAAACCTTCTAGTTGCAGTAAATACAGATAAATTAGTCTGTAAAATTTTGTGTGTTCAGCATTGGTCACATAATTAGAAAGCAATCAAAGCACAAGAAAAACACTGCTTGTAGTGTTTCCTCTGGGGATATATTTTAAACAACACTTTTATACTGAGTAGAGCACATCAGCTGTGCTGGCTCATTGACTTAAATGTTAGTGCTGCTTCTCATGTGCAATGAAGCAGGACAACAGACAGCAAACACTGTAAGAATTATCAACAATCTCAGGCAGTACCTAATGCTCACTGAATAAATGAGGATTTTGTAAATAGAATGTGCTCTTCAGAAATGCACTCAGGGAATATGAGGGGAGCAGTCGGAGGGAGGAGAAACAGGATGGCAAGAGAATGGTCCATGCTGTGTTTGCTGGGATAAACAGTCTCGTTCATTTGCAAATGAGGAATGAATGAATGGAATTTATTTAAAAAAAAAATAACAACAAAAAAAACCAAACATAATTGCAAGGTTATGTGTGAAAACAAAATTTTGGTAGTTTTCAATAAGAAGCTCTCAAATTAACTCTTCTGGCACAAAAATATAGCCTTTAAAAATATTACATTCTTTTGCTTCTGGTCTTGATATACAGTTCTAAGGATAAATCTTCAGCAGTTGGATCTGTCACCTCTAAATGCTAGTGCTTTTTCTGTCCTCCTGTTGTTCCGCAAGAGTGCATGAGGGAAATGGGAAGAAAAACAACAGATTGCTATTGCAGGTATTTTATTTTAATGCCTTTCAGAACACTAAATGACATTCATGCAAATACTTAAATGGAAAAAATCTGCAATAGAGACAAACCTATCCCCCTGCTACTTTCTCACCTCATCTGTAGAGAGCCAAAGTCTATTTTAAGTACAGTCTGTTTCCCT
>NW_010144641.1:22788-26533 GCF_000699245.1 Pterocles gutturalis
AACTTAGGATGAAAGCTACCTCATCTACATTTAGAAGAAGAAAATTTTCAATGTGTTAGTATCCTTAATGAGTATATATTAAAAGATGCATCATATTGAACATGCCAACATAAAATTAACTTGCCATGATCCACGTTACTTTGTGGAGTAAAAACTCAGAAGAACGGCAGACTTTTTGAAAAAGCAAAACAATTCCAAACTGATTCTTCAGAGGTGTGAGATTAAACTACTCTCTGTCTTCTTTCCATTCCCGAGATGAAGATATTGTTCTCACAGATCTTATGACTTGAAACATCACATTCTTGAGTTAATGCCTGAGTCCGCCGACGCTGAAATGTAATATAATAATGAGGTCCCTAGTGCAATTAAATTTTATGAAGCTCAGGCATGGTCAGGGAGCTCATATACGAAAAGGGAAAGGTCCGTGACATTCTCTTTTTAAAAAGTTAAATAGCTACTAAATTGCCTTAAAGCTGGAAGAATACTATTTATTCAACATAATCCTCCAGTAATCCATAGACATTTTTTCTTTTCCCTGCCATTTCTGTGCATCCTCTCCTGGACTGTGCAGATGAGCAGCGTAGAGACAAACTGCCCAGACCAGCCGGTGTCCTGGCTGCGGCCCAGGCTGACTCTGGCACCTGCTGGAGGGTATCCAAACGGGGCAACATGCTGTGCTGCTTCTGCACAATCTTCTTATGACCAGCTACTTGCAGCCGAGGGACTGTAAAAGGAGAGGGTGGTACTCATTAGCCCATTGCCTGTATTACCAGTACCCTCTTTAATATAGTTCTTTTTTGAGATTATTCATTTTTCAAGATTTGAATGCAAATATGCATTCTCAAGATTTCAGAAAAAAAAAATCACCTGACTTAAGACCATGGAATGAGTGTACAGGTCTTAGATTTGCTTAAAGAAGTACGTTGCTATGAACAGAATACTAAAGATGTGCTGTATGGAAGATGGCAGAGGGACAGCTCTGCTGTTACATACCTAAAGCATTGAAAGAGGAGTGACATGCACCAGCTCATCACGTTAATAGGCAAATAATGACATTTTATGAGCGAGCAGAAAATGATCAAGTGAGTTTGAACTAATAAATAGCAGTTGCATTGTCTGGAAGAAAGAACAACCTGGAAGGAAGGCATTAAGAGAAAGATGGGATTTTTTCAATGACTATGACTGATGTAGGCACTTAAATATCACCTAAAATAACAAACCTGAACCTGAAGAGGCTACTTCTATTGTCAGGGGTGAGAAAGAAGCTTGTTTAAAGGGCATTTCAAAGCCTACCTCCTGGTGCTTTGACTATACCTCTGGAGAACTTTTTAAATTTTTTTTTCCAGGTATTAAGAGAGGTGTCCCACTGCTGCTAATGAATGGTATATTTTGAAGTGAAAATTCATTTCACTCGGATTTTTAACAGTCTGTGATTAATTAGTTTGCCTATTATAACCTAGCTAGAGCATTTTCTAAAATAACTGTAAGCTATTGCAACAAATAAAATAATCTAAGGATCACCCGTGTAAGTAAAGTAAAACACAAAGTCCTATTGTTCAAATGATCTAATTATATTTAACAGTTATTGCAGTTAGAGTACTCAATACACAGAATGAAGCAGTGTCACTAGTTAGTGTTACTGCCTTTTCATGCAACGGTAGTAAACTGTTTGACTATTAAGCTGAAAGAAATTCCACATTTTTTTATTTGATATTTAAAAATGATGCTTTGTTCATTTGTTCATTGATGAAATATAAGGAGGGAAGTCTGGAAAGGTTAAATTATACTTTAAAATCAAATCAAAGAGAAAAATCTAAATATTCATTCTGAAGAACTGGGTTGCTGCTGGGGTTGTCTGTAGGTATGGACAATACTAGACTGGCTATTCTGATAGCTTAGTTGGGCTACTGGTTGAACCCAAAGTAGAAGTAATTTTTTTTTTTTTTTAATGCTTCTTTATAATGTACAAAGACCTCACAAATATGCTTCTAGTTTTCTAGGTTTTCCCTTAAAATCTACCTTTCAAATCTGGCAGACTCAGTGACAAAGACCTGAGTTCATAATATAAAAAGCAAGTCCCAAAAGCCATCAGAAGTATTTCAGACTTTTCCAATGTATCACGAAAAAGAAGCAGCTGAATTTTTTATTTTCCAAGTCAGGTTTAAAGAAGGCTTCTATCATTATTCTCAGTGGGAGTAAACTTTAACTGGCAGCTGCAAGCTGGGGGTCCCTGGCCAAAGTCTGCCAGAATAGTGGAATAAACCCTTTTTTTACCAGTCTCTGTTAAATGTGGGATTGAAACACAGGGCTGTATTTACTGTGGATATCAAAAGTGGTGTTATTTAATAACAAATGACAGCTTGTGAGAAGAAAACAGAATGAAGGGCTCATTCTGGTAAATGAGGAGGAAAACTGTAGGAGAAAATCACTGACTACTGTAAGGAAGGCTGTTCTCCAGCTGGAGTGGTTGTGATATACAGCAAGGGAAGCAAGAGAAAAGCAACTCCGGACATCGAAGATAATGACACTTCTTTCAACAGATAGCTCCATCCGCATGATGTTGAAGCCCAGATCGCTAACTGCTCCACTGATTCAGATCAGCTAAAAAACTCCCATCAGCCAGTCGAGATGCGTTACTCAAGCTGAGGCACGACCCCAGAATTCCTTTCTGGAAGGCAAAGATAAGCAGCCATAATATGAAACATGATATCTAGTGCAGTGCTTCCCAGAATGATGAAGACCTTATGAGAGAAGCTAGGAAGGGAACTGTACTACTCAAACAAGAGATTTGCCCTATTTACACTTATCTAAGTGTTTCAGTCAGTCTTCTATAAAGATAAAGCTCCAAGACTTCAGGATAAACCTAGAATAAAACTGCCAGGAGAAGAGAACCTGTGATTACTGTTGACATCAATATATGAATACATGTGTGAGTCCTCTGTGAAAGGACGGACTTGGTACCAGAGTTCCAGTGCATGCAATTAGTCACAAATATCATCTTGAGGATTACTCTAAGCACTCAACTGCAAGCCCCTCAACAGTTCCTCTGAAAGTTACCCAAGATGATTGTTATACTTGGGCTGGTGTTCATTTCAATGAGCAACAGCATGAAATTACCCAAAATGTACTCTTGAACAAGTTTCAGAGTTTAAAAAAAGAAAAGTAATATAAATAAAAACTAATGAAAAGTACTACCAGTACCAGAAGGAAAGAGAGATTTTTTATCTTTCTTAAAATAACATCCTTCTTATCCAAAATAAAGTCCAGTATTCTCAGTGTTTCATGAAGTAGAGTGCACTCTACTGACAGTAGAACAAAAGGATGATGAAGCATAAGACTAGGAAAGAAGCCATCAAAACCTTCTACATTATGTCCATGAATGCTACAAAATTTGCAAGTTGGGCTTGTTAAAAAAAGGGGGGGGTGGGTGGAATTTAAAGAATGCTAAGGTAGACAAAATAAATAAAGTTAAAACAGTGAAAAAAGCTAAATAACTGAATTGGAATATGACAATGTGGTGTTAGAGGTAGGTGAATCCTGTGGATTGTAGGATCAATGGTGTGCCTCCCTTCCTGACTTCGGTGTCTCCAGAAGGTGCCACTCAAGCCTCTTGTCCTATTTGCCCCCAACCCAGCTTGAAGTTCACTAGCAGTTCACATGAACAGTCTCAGATTAAGCCCCCCCACACAGAAGGCGGTTAAACATAGCATTTAACAGGAATATGACCAGGCAGAGGGCTCAGCAG
>NW_010144641.1:26564-55038 GCF_000699245.1 Pterocles gutturalis
GAGCAGCAGGGGGCTTACATGCCACTGGCCCCTTGTATACCCCTCCTCCATTTCCCCATGCCTGGTCCTCCCTGATCCATCTTCATCCCTTCTTTTCCCTGCCTTTGATCCATCCCTTAAACATCCCATAATTTGTCGTTCTACTTTTTATGGATCCCATAGTAGATCCTATACCTTTTTGCACAAAAATCCCCCATAGCATTCTGGAGAGAGGGTTTCTTTCTTTGACCTAACCTTTTCTGTGTGTTTATATATCTGTAAACAGCGTCCATAGCCTGATTCCTTCTCTTTTGGTGCTGATTTGGTGTGCTGCCTGCTCTGGTTATTTGAGCTTCTTGGCCTGCCACTGTTCCTCTGGTCATCACCTAGTCTCTGTGGTTAATTTGATTAGCTTTTAATAAATTAACCAAATGCATAGAACTGGGAAAAAAAACCCACAAGGTCACAAGTCTACTGTTCCTCTATCACTAGCAACAGCATCAGATAATTTTCTCCACAAACTCTTTAAGCTCCATCTTAAAAGTAAGGCTTTTTCAATTATTGCAGTGATTGGAAAGTTATTTCAAACCCCTGATGCTTTGTCTTTAGAAATTTTCTTCTGAATTCCATCTTAGCTGTAATAACGGCCTGTCTACACCCATTTGTTTTTCTGCCAACATCATCCATTAGATTAAATTGTTTTCTTTCTCTGGTCTGCACTTCCCTCATAGAAACAGTGATGATATCCCGTTGCAGCCTTCTATTTACTCACCTAAATAATCCAAGTCCTATTAGTCTCTCCTCATATGAAACACTTTCCATTCTCTTGATCGGATTTTAGGGCTTTATGTTTAAACAAAAGGAATAGAAATTACACTGATTCCCCCAAACACACAATTAGGCTGACAGAGCCTAATGATAGTGTCTCCATCCTAATGAAATAATAGCATAGAGCTTCTTCGGCATTTTGATTTTATAAGATATTTGGATTTATGATATCTTAGCTATTTTGTAGTGAGTTATAAATAATAATGTTTCTGTGATACAATTTATCTTGACAACTAGGACAATTAGAAAGAAATTTTTCCCTGTGCGGGTGGTGAGGCAGTGGCCCAGGGTGCCCAGAGAAGCTGTGGATGCCCCATCCCTGGAGGGGTTCAAGGCCAGGCTGGATGAGGCTTTGAGCAACCTGGGCTGGTGGGAGGTGTCCCTGCCCTTGGCAGGGGGTGGAACTAGATGATCTTCAAGGTCCCTTCCAACCCAAACCATTCTGTGGTTCTATGATTCTGTGATTCTATAACTTTAACAAAAAGGGAGATGATGGGTTCATAGGGCTCTTTGTTAAACAGCTTTTGTATAATTAATACAGGAATTAATAACTTTTGAGCATTGCCTTATGGATCAGTTGCATCTTAACACAGTGATATAAGTAATAGTAATGAAATACATTTTGTAAGATACTTTGTCTCTAATTAGTTAAACAAGATGGTAGGGGAGCCTGAGTTAAATGGAAACTTCACAAATAAGTCTTGGATGGTAAAGTCATCTACTGCATTTTGAGAAGGCTGTCTCAGGGTATGATGCCTTCTCATTCAGATGCACGTGTTCTGGATTGGTGCAAACATAGTGCCAACTCGGCATGCTGTAGCTCACTCTTAAATCAATTCCTTAAATGCTAGACACAGAGGAACATAATTTGAGTCATTTACTGGCACTGCCATTTCCTTTTCAATGGGTGCAAACCTACACAACTGCGAGTACACAGAAAGCTGCAAACTTTCACCGTGCAGTTTGTTTGGAAAGAACCTATAAAATACTGACATCTTGGCCCTCTCCTGCTTCAGTTTTCTGCTGGGTGGAGGTATCCAGGGGTAGTCATTTCAGAAACTGAAATACCATTTTTTATCAAATCGAGTAACAAATTGTTACAATTCTGGTGACAACTTGCATGGTGTCCAAAGTGAAGCCTACAGGGGAGACAGTGTGCATGTAAATGTGGTGTATCCGTAGAACAGGAAAAGCTTGAGAGCATCACACTTCTGCAGTCCGCCAGGAGAGGGGAGTGCCTCCGGCAGAGGAGCAGGAGAAATGGTAGATGAAATCCAAGGTGGAGGCTGGCCTCCAGTAGTTTCTACCACACGGTCAGTGGAGCAGAAATCTAGAAAGTTAGTTCTAGTTAGGTGTTTGGATCAGCACCAGCAACACGGCAGTGCAATGAATGAAAAGTTGTTGAGTTTTTTGTCTGACGTCCGACAGGAGCAACGTTTCACAAATGCTGCTGGAGTCCAAAGGCACAGCTGATAAGCACAACATCTGCAGTGCAAGGGAAAATCTGCAGGCATAGCAACCAAGAACCGGAATGACTGAGATGTCCGTTGGAAAAGCGGAGACCTTGATGCTGTAGCAGTATTGAGCTTACAAAAATGATCTTGTACCTAACAGATGAACTCTGATATTTTCTCACAGGTATGCTACCTGGCAGGGTCTTGCTGCAAACATCTGCACGCTGCTCAGCTGAGGAAACAAAAGGCAGGACAAAATCTCTGCTTATACATGACGTAAATTAACACACACGCAAAAGGTGGCTTTGGCCACTCTCAGGTTGTCTGGTGCATTTCTCAGCATGATCCCATGCACTGTGTGGGCAGTGTAGGAGTGTCTGCCCCCCTGCAGATGTATGTATGCTGTCTGCTGAACTGGCTTTTGCAAACTCATCTGTGAAGTGCTGCAACCTGATTATCTGATCCTGCTGGAAGCCTTCCAGATTGCTTTCCTAATCCCTCTCATAACATCGGCGTTACATCAGTCTTATCGCTAGCACACTTCATTTGCGCACAGAGCCAGGACTCCAAGATGTAAATAGGATAGAGGGGAAATACTGGAAAGGAGCAGAGTGCCCCCCCCCCCCATTTTTTTTTTTTTAAATACCCACTCCAGGCTCAAGCAGCAAAATTAATCCCAGTCTATAGATTTTCTTCATTCCTTCCTCCTTCAATATGATCCTATCAGAGAACAGATAAAAGGAACATCCAAGCAAATACAAAGTTGTATAGATTTCATGGGCTCCATGTCTTGTTCGCAGATAGGAAACCTTTCTGTAGGATTTCAAATTTATTTGAACTTGACTGTCTATTACTTACTATTTTGTGACACAGATAGTGAAAAAGTTTAAAAAGTGTGCTAGCAAGTTTCCCTGTAAAATAGGTCCTCGTAGAAAATGAATCTGAAGACCTGACTTGTCCAGCAGAAATGAGGAAAAAATGCTGAAACATCAGACATTTAGGGCAGAATTTGAACTAAGGTTCTGGATGTTGGGACTGAGATAGGGGTCCAAATTTTGGAATTCTGGATGGCTAGATATGCATTTATGTTCAGGGATGAGTCTGTAGACAACTTTGGTGAAATAGTTGTTCTATTGAGATAGTCTGTGCTGCCTGCACAGAAAAGCTGAAAATGCTGCAGGCAGTCTCTTCTATTAGTCATTTTTATATTTTCCTAGATAGTTGGAAACCGAAGCAGAATTGATTCTGAAGAGTCATTTAATATTGCTGCAATTGCTTAGCTTCCATTTCCCTCAAACCAAATTCAATGGAGATAGACAAGGTTCTTCAATATTCTTGTTCATGGATTTTAGTGTTTAGTTTTTAAAAGGCTGTTTTCCCAAATGGTATTTTTCGTAGTTTATTTGTGCTTTTATTTGATTTTGTTGGATAATTCAGAGAGTATCGTGGGTAAAGTATTCTCTAACTTTAAAACTTTAAGATTTATTTTTCTGTAGGTGTTTGAAATGTAATGGCAACTAGCCATTGTCACTTAGCCAATAGCCCAGAAAGCAGCAGATCCTATTTTGATAAAACGATCAATCCCCTGAATCCAAATATGACAACAACTAATTCTGAGTAGTATCCCTTTGGTTGTATTGAGACCTCTTACTTTTACTGGAGAATAGCTTTGATTTATTTGAAACTCAGTCTAGCAGAGAGCGGTAGCAATACTCTTACAGGGCTGTAACTCTTATTCTGTACACTCTTAGCGAGAGAGCTCAGCCAACTGAATATTTAACACAGCAAACAACTCCGAAGTGCTGCATGAATTCCTGCCTAGGTTTTGGCACTGTTGTAACACAGAAGTTCCTGCTGTTTGCTGTGGGTTTTCCTCTTCTGTAATTTGTGTGATACTTCAAGTCTGACTATGGGGCTGGTCTGGTACGGCTCTAGGTGCAAAGAATAAACCCTCTATGAATATGTGTAAGACGAACCTGTAGAGTGTGGGGCACTTTCCATGGCACAATCCCAACTGTGATGGAAGGCCAGCTTTCCTCATCTTTAGCACATACTAAATTTAGTGGAAAGCTAGTGCGTCAGCCTTCTCAAGACCTTCTGGAAAAGTCAGAACAAAAGCTGTGCCGCCATCCTTGTGGCGACACTGTAAATATATCTACTGAGGCAAATGTTCTGTGAGACAAAACACATACAACTGCCAGATGAGGTAATTCCATTTCTTTTGGACAGCAAGTTACCTAAAATTGAAGATGTCTTTCACATAATGTGTGTTAAAGAATGAGAAACGTGTCCTATCCATCTTTCCAGACCCATGGCTCAAAGACACCAGCCAAGCAAACAGACTCTCAGAGATAATGCTGCAGCCACCAGCCAGGAACGATTAGTGACAAACAGGATAACTTTGGGCACTGATATTAGGGGACGGGTGAAGGAGAATGTAAGGAAAGAGCTACTGTTTTGTTAAGATTTGAGTCAGGTGTTGCTGCTGCTCACCAGCAAATACATCAAAATCACAATTTCTTGTATTTTGCTCAAGAATATGATGGTGTCCCACAGAACCTGGACACATATTCATTTCTCTAAAAAAATTTGACTCAATCTGACAGGACAAGGTACTGACAGGAAAGTTAAGCATGCCTTCCCTTCAAAATGGCGAATGTATACGTGAACATGCAAGGGTATTTCATAGAACATGATGTATTGCTGCTTATACAGGCAAAGAAGGAGCTGGACTGGAACTGTACATACTTCTTTCAGCCTCATCTACTTTCCACGCGTTTCTTCTAAGAATCTTCAATGCAAGAGGAGCCTTGCCACAAGGAAAGCATCACTTCATAAAAAGCCTGGCCAGTGTGTTTGTGAAGTACACAGCGAGCCCTCCTGTGCATGATTAAAGTACATCAGACAATGAAATTTTAGGAAGAACTGTTATGGAATAAAGTGAACAATTTCCCACTGTATGATAACTCTGTCCAAGTACTATGAAGCCAGTACTACCCACACATATTTACTAGAAGAGGACCTAATAGGTGCACATCTCCAAATACTGCCTGATGACAAACAGCTTACCTAGAGGGTGAATATTAAGACTCCAATAACCTTAACGATCCACAGATTTAAAATATCCCTTAGGAATAATTACTACATGTTGCCTTAAGAATTCTTAAGTTCTAGGGCCGCTGACCCAAAATGCACAATCACTCACCTAATAAAAGGGAGGGCTCGCAGCCTCGAGGATTTTCCTTAGGCGACATCCCAGCCTAAGGGGGAGCCTCAACTGCTTCCAGGAGGACAGACTGAGGGCGAGCTCCATTCATACCCTTGTAGAACCCGATCTGTGGTCACATAATGTTGACCCTCATTGCCCTGGGACCGCATCCTTCAGCACCTGTATACCTGACACCAGCCACAGTAACGGTGTGAAAAGAAACAAAGCAAAGCAGCAGCCACTTTGTTTCAAGAGGCCCAAAGCCCCCCATCTTCGTCAGGGCAGTGCATCTGCCACATATGCATGGTCCAAGCACAAGAGCCATGCTGAGAGCCTTTTAAATGCAAGCTCTGTATATGTTAAATTAGTTGTTGGAGTTCTACACAAAAAGCATAGTAATGTACATGCTTGTGATGAGTACTGACCTCTCAGATTCTGTGCATGGGCACAGTGGGTAACAGCTGAAGGTGCAATTTCTTCTGTGTATAGAATTAGAAAGGTGAAAAGAAGCATGCCTTACCTGTCCTGGTTTAATAATTGTCTCCAGGGCTCATTTATGTAGACAATAGAAAGCATGTAGGTTATAAACATCCTCACTGCTACAATGAGTATGAATGTTGCTATGAAGTACACATCAACTTACAGTTTCTGAATGACAAAGCCAAGATAAGCAGCACCCAGACACTGATGGGTGACTGAAAAGATTTGAAAATGTCTCTTTCTGGGAAAAGAACTCAATAACAAAGCAATCATTCTCATATTAAAAGCAGAGCTATGTTCTCCTTGATGTAAGTACCGAAGTGAATTAAGTAGTCCTACCCCACGTCTAAGCTAGCTTTAAATATTTTCCATATTATTTTAAAGCATGTTAAATCAGGATCTCTAGGGTTTTTGTTGTTAAGGGTTTTTGTTGTTAAGGGGTTTTTTTTGTTTGGTTGGTTTTGAGTTTTTGTTGTTGCTTGTTTGTTTGTATGCTTTTTTAAATAGAAAGCATAAGTGAAGAGAATGAAGCTGCAAGAAAGAGTGCTTTAAGTACTGACAGTGCCAGCTATGGGGGTGGCTGGAATGAAAGATTCAGAAATTAGAAGAGAAGTATGCCAGGAAAACTAACTCTGATTTAACCTCAGTGCCACTTTCTCTGTATATTTCCAAGTTACATAAACTCTTGAAAACCAGACTCTGAAATGGAGGCCATCTGATTTTTAACATCTAGCAGCATCACTGCTCCATGGCTAAGCATAAGCACAACCCTGTGTTGTGTCCATGCTCTTCTATAGGGATGGTTCAGATATAAGAGATTGGCTGAGCTGGCGAGAGAAGTAACCAGATAATTTCAAATAACCTTCCACCTGTACTTTTATCTCTCTCAGATAAAAACACGATTAACAATAATGGATTTCCTTCAGTTTTACATTGTCTCTCTCATTAATAGCCCCCAGTATGTAACTTGCCTCTTTTGTGACAGAATTTTAGCACAGCCAGACCTGCAGGCAGTTTCCGATCCCCTGCTAACCCCACAGCTTTTCCTGACGTGCTAATGGCTAGCCAGTTAGTCTCCATTTTGTATTTATTTATTTTCTTTCTCTTCTTTAAATTGCCCCTCTCATTCTCCTCCCTTTCCCCTTCACCTCCACACTGCAGTGCATCAAGATCATTTTGAATTCTGATCCTGTCCTACATACTGCTTGCCAGCCATCCTGGCTTGGCGCTGTCAGCCAGTTTCATAAGCGTACTTTCTCTTCCATCGTCCAGGTGGCTAATGGAAATATCAAATAGAACGAGCTCTGGACATATTCCCCTGGGTCTCCACTCGAGATACCTTTTTCACAGCAAACCTCTGAGAGCAGCTTTCCAACAGACTGTGTGTCCACCTGGCTGTGCTTCTATCCAGACCACATGTCTCTGGCTTGGGGCAGGAATGTCAAGTGTCAAAAGTTTCTCTGAAGTCGAATTCTGCTCCTGCCCTTATCCCTTACAGCAGTTCTTGTCACATAAGTAAATATATATGTTAAATATATCTGGTTTAGTATTGCTTTTTCTTGATTATTTCTGTTATCTTTTAAGAGCTTATAAATAGATTGTGGGGTATCTTATTCTAGAACTAAAATGTAGCTCTGGTGTCTAGCAGACGACCTGTTTTGATTTTTATAGTTTACAGATTTGTTCATTTATCATGGACAAAACCCAGCAGATTACATAAATGTTCTCTCCATCTTCTTCACCCTATAAGATCTGCTAAAGTCTAGTCACAGTAACTATCAGCTTTACATGCCAGCAAGATCTGTTTCGGCACAGTTGACCTTTGCTGTGAATCAGTACTTTTTGTTTCTACACGTAAATCAATACGTGTTGACATGGTTCACTAATGGAATACAGAGGAAGCATATGATTAAAATCAAAATCAGAATCAAACACTGTCAATATTTGTATAGCTTGAATATGACTCACCTCATAAATTGGACTTTCTCCAGAACTCAGTCTTTTCAATTAAGCTTTCATCAAGAAAAAAATCTCAGCTGTAGGATGAAATTTATACTTAGGACAAAAATGAGAATGATGGAAATGTCTGTTTCAGTTCTGAGATTCAAACAGGGGTTTGATTTTCAGTAGAATATATTGCCATCATTTTTTTTGCCATCATGCAAAATTAATTTTGGGACTTTTTTTCCCACTTGGTTTGAAATTAAGACTGCTGGGGTACAGATAAAATACAAGTCTGACCCTGACAAAGTATAAAAGCTATCATAAACTGGAAATAAGGAAAGCTATGAGAATTGAGTATGTTCAATGCAATCTGCATTTTTTTCATTCAACTCAAGATGAAATCACGTGGACCAGAAAAATCCCCATCAAAACCCATCTGTCTGTATCAGAACAAAACAGATCAGAAAAATCTGGTGCATTCCATATGCAGAATAGTAATAAATACCTGAGCTACCTGCTACTTTTGCAGCTAAACTGTGACAGGGCGTGTAAGACCAAGCACTGTAAAGCATGTCTCTTTCTTGTGGACGATCTCACAAAGCTGTAATCACATTACCTCTGAACTTTGCGTTTTGATTGAGCCTCTGCTTTAGTACGTACCATGATGGGGCATTCAGTGCAGATCTGACACCTCACGATTCAGCTGGCAAAACAATGCAACGTGGTCCAGCTCCACGCCAGTGCCAAGCCATGCAGTATCCCTTCAATCACTGATAAAGATCCATGACAGGAGGTAGGAGTGGGGGTGTCTGTGTTTGTGTTGGGAAGCAATTAGACTTCAAAAAAGTCAGTCAACTATTTTTGTCTTTTAAAATGTAGATGCTCAAATGTTTATATTGGTGCTTGCTGGTGAGCTGGGAAGTGTTGGATCTCCTACATTTCACCTGCTGATCACAATTTTGAGAGCTTTACAAGTGTCTCAAAAGGACATTTTCTCTTCCAGCTGGTAATTAGCAGGACCAAGTTCAAAAGTGTATACCCTCTTCAGAGGTTTCTGCTTGCTGAGGGCAGAGAGGGGACAAATGATGTTGTTCTTCTCTTAGCTTTCTCTCTGCAAGGGAGAACACCCAGGAGGCACCATTGCTCACAAGGAGAGCAGAGCCTTCTCCATCCCTGAGCACTGAACACAAGCAGGAGCTCTTTGCATATCCTGGTCCTCGCTGTCCCTTGGAGACACTCCTGCCTTGTCTGGAGGTGAGCTGCATTGAGAAAGAAAGAATCCAGAATTCTTAGTAGGAATGGTTCCTTTGAAAAACCAGGAAAAATACTATTCACAGCAGTAAGTGTCTTTTGTGATTTAGTGAGAAGGCCGCAGGCTCTGTTTTAATCCATTTCCAATAGAGTAGAGATTATATGATACTTCACTTTTTCATTCAAGTAATGCAGTTTGCTGTCTGCTTACTGCTGAGCTCTTATGAGAAGATGCTGCTCACTGCAGACTGATAAATCTTCCTTTAGCTGGGGGTCTTATATAAAGTAATAAAATTTCAGAATTGCTTTAAAACTGCAGTCAAAATAATGGTTGCACCTATTTTTATCCATCAGTCTTCTTGGAGCTGTCATCCTTTAGGGTGTTTGGATATCCAGGGACTCTGTAATTAGAAGATGTTTGGCCAGTTAGCCCAAAATGGGAGCCCAACATTAGGGATTTTGAGAACAGCCTCTCGACGATTTTGTGAGGCACCGTGCTGTTCTGTCGAAGTCATCATCCAACACTAGCTCCCTGAAAAGAACAAAGGGCACATCAATCAGATTATTCTCCTCAATGACACTTCGGCAGTGTGCATCTGGTTTGGAGGGTGAAACTTTAATGTACCCAGAACAAGCCAATTCCTAGTGCCTCATACCTGGTCCCTGTCTCCCATCAAAGGAGTATGCAGCTCTTGGGGGTAAAAGAACGTTACTGCAGCTGCTGGAACCTCATCTTCACAAACAGACGTTCACCTGTGAAGGAAGATAATCTGGCAGTAGCGTGGCATAAGTGGAGAGAGACATCGGGACTTTGTTACAGCTCTTCAGACTAACGGTTGTGAAGTAAAAACCTTTTCTTCCTGCCAGGGATAGTTTTGAGGAGCTGCCTCCCAGGTTCCTTGCTTACAGGAAAGTGTGCATTTCTGCATGCGCTGCTATTCCTAGACAGCTATGCTCTTCCTAGGTTAACACATTTTTTTTGCAATTTATAATAAATCAGTCTAAGCTCCATAGAGCTCCATACACACATTTGCTTTATAGAATTTCCCAGTTAGTTCATCTGTGAACTTGGTGAATCCATAATCCCGCACTCCATGCATTCAGTTTGGTCACCTGCCAAGGAGAATGAAAGATGGGACTTGACGCGGAAAGTTACTCTCACTGCATGCAGCAGCCCTGCCTTATAGCTACAGTCCTTCATTTAACTGTACCAGGGAGACAAAACCAACACTGATAATAAAAAAGCTCAAAACCAAACCCTACCTAATTAGCACGTTGATAAACTTAACATGCAACAACACAGGTCAACAGAACGACTTTTAATTAAAGCTAATTAAATTCCAATTGCTGTCAAAGGTATTTCAATGTTGTATTTTAAAAAAGGTTGGGAACTACTATTAAATTCAGTGAGTTGGATTTTTCCTGTAGCCTCATGCATTAGAGAATTAGCATTTTCTCCTCCAGCTTTTAATACTACATCACCTAGTGTATGACTAATAATGGATTTTTCTTTTTTTCATTTTTCATTATAATGAAAAAAGTATTGTGATTTTGCCAGTTGAGTATTACAAAATGCTATCCAGCTTTAGGACAAGATCCTTCCACTGTTTTACTACTGAATTATTATATCTTTCCAGAAAGCCAAGACCATCATCAATTAATATCTCATCTGTAAGAACCGTGGCATTAGAAGCCAAAACCTACATATTTGTAGGGTGGGCTAGTGGCACTTCTCACTGAAATTACCTGCTTTGCTACATTTCTCTGAATATTTTTTTTAGCTGTAAGAGGCTCTTTGGGCCAGATCAAGTGGATGAAAAATTGCTGGTCTCACCGTGATGATCCTTATTAATATAATTCTCTGTATTCTGTGTAGAAGTGGAATTAAATTTAAAAAATGTTGTCTTCATTTCAATCTGTAACAACTATGTGGAAACAGGAACTTCAGAGGAGTATAAAAACCCAAAGGAGAAGTCAAGTGGACTTTGAGAGCCAAAAGCTGAAACTGCAACAGAACTATACCCCTGTTGTAACTCCCCAAAGTCACCACTGCAGCCGTGCCCATTTGCAGTGCTCTCCTGCCATCTCTGCACACCCCTGGAACGGCACAGTTCATCTTCTCTGGCACTGTTACCAATATCTGCACGAAGGTAGCTTTTGGCTAACAAGGATTTAACTTAGCTAACTTATTTTTGAAGTTTTTGTGCTTGAAATAAGTTGTTGAGGGTATTTAAATTTTGTGCAATGATGAACGTGGCATAAGGTTTACTAATAACTAATCTCAGTTGCTTCAGAAATAAAACTTCTAACATATTTTTTACCATGATTATAGGCTTTGCTGCATCTTAACTTCTTTTCAGAGTTTCAGCCATATTTCTAAAATATTTCTCATTTTGACAAATCTGACTGTGAAGGGTCAAGAATTACATAGAAATGAAAAATGAAAAAGAAGCACTAAAATATTCTGGGCATATGACATAATTTATCACTTTAGTCTAAGACTTTATTAATTCTATTTAGGCCTATGGTACCTTAGGCACAAAATGTATTATCTCTTGGACCCAGCAACTTATCCAATTTCCTTGCCATCCTAAAGGATCACAGAACTTATAGTGGAAAAATAGATTATATTATCAGAGCCTAGCTGGTTGAAGGTACATTCTGTCAATACAGAAAACCTGAAATGTAGTACTGATACTTAGCTGCGTTTAGCCAAACAACTACATTTTATTTACAAGTGCAAGTGATACGAGATTGAAATAAAGTCAATCATCAAACTTGCTAGAATACAACTGCAGCAGGATTGGGTTTTCATGTGTTTTAACTATTTCTTGATTGTCTGTGACAAATTATATATAAAAAAGAAGAATCACCATATTCTGAACAATAATGAAATTATTCAACACAAAAAAGACACATTCTTTCTGTAGTACTCCCATTTTATTTGGCTTCTGTTATGCCCTTTTCATCTATGTCTCTACTCAATGTAGGAGGTGATTCGGAGATGACAAATGATAATGAACTTAAGACTCTAATTAAAAAGTTATCATCTGAGTCTATCTTGTCTCCCCCAAGATGTAGTGACCCAGCTATAGCTATAATTGCTCAGCTGCCCGGCACTTCCTATGCTTGTTGAACACAAGAAATTTTCTGCAGGTTCTGCAAAGGACAGCTAACCCACTTGCTATACTTTGTTCCTTTGATTGTTCCATTCTTGCAGTGAAGCCAATACTGATGGAAAGGTGTCAGCCCTGGAAAGCAGCACTCCCTGGAAACGTACACAGCCAGAGAGCTCCAGCCTGGGATCCTGTACTTTGAACTTGGCTGGAGGTTGCCTGTGGTCTAGGAGGAGTGCTCACAACTGCCAGGTTGAAATACAATATTTTGGTCCCCAAAACACAATTTATGAATTTGCAGCACAGCACAGAGCCAGTTTCACATGCTGGGATGCCATTTGTCTGTGCATTTGGTTGGCAAATCTATAATGTCCCAGACAGAAGAAACACAGTGAAGCTGCATTTGCAGCTCAAATGTTAAAGGTAATCCAGTGCCATGGCAGCACATGCTATTCCTCACATCCCTCCCTGCCATGGCACCAGGATATCTGACTCATTGTGGGTGGGAAACCTTCATCTATAATCCATCCTGCTGCTGACAGTGGCCCAACAAACAAGCATTGGATATCCAGCAGTTTGAGAAGCTGTGGAAGGAGAAGACTGATTCAGATGTACCTGATGGCCCCTATCTTCACTGCCTAAAACTCTCATCCACTTAAAAAGGGACTGAAATCCCAAATTCATTTCACACACTAATGAACGCCAATTAGGTTTCATTTGCTCCTTGTGCAGTCTGGATTTGAACTACTGGGCTAAACACAACAAACTGAGGACCACTGAGGACCACTGTACTCAGCAGCAGGATGGAGATCCTCAACCTGCATATAATAATGGCAGCACTTCTCACTTCTTCCTGAACCATGCCCTCAGGCTCTTGTAACCCACAAAGTCCATCTTGGGAAACAATGCTGGAGGGCAGAGGAGCTGCTCAGCTCAGGCTCTCCAGTTGACATCTCTGCAGAAGGCCCCGATGGTGTTGTACTTTCACTTGGTAGCAGCTGTGTGCATAACAAACCCCACAGCCATCAGGGAACCTTGGCCACTGTGAGGGAAATGGCTTCAAATGTTCATACTAGACGAGTTGTAGGTTAAGAGACGTGTGATCCAGGAGCACAGTGAGCTCAGTGAGGATCCTCTAATCACCCCAGACGTACTGTCAAAAGACCCTTACCTGAACTCAACTCAGAATGTGAATTTGTGGGATCTGTCCTGCCTTCAGGCAGATTGCTTCTTTGTAAAGAAGTGTTCATAGCGAAGTGATGCAGTGCACTACTTAGCACAGATCAGGAATGAGTTGGCAGAGTGCTGGGGATGCATATCTTTCTTGGTCTCCTAAGAGATTAGATATTTAAGAATAGTCTGGAAATTCTATCAGTTTTGAGGCCATGGTGAATGAATTATGTACACAATAAGTAAGACACCCTGCTCTCACAGACACATTCTTCACCAGCTGCATGTCCAGCAGCATCAGACAGCAGGGGAGTCACTAGAGAGCGGTCTCTGGAATACCTCTGTGCGAGTATATTTCATGTTGGCACATATGTCATCAGCCTGGTATTAAGATCTTAGTTCTGACAAAAATAATCCATACAGGCAGGAGCTGAGCTACGGTAGAGCCTGATGTTTCATAAGCCAGTCTTGCTGCGGACTCCCATGGCCATTAATCTCTTCCAAATGGGACTCAGGGTAGGCTGACATTTACAGACAAATAAGATGTGTCAGAAGCAGGGTTTGTGAGCTCAGGTTTCTTTGCCAGCAATATATAACTTCAAAGTACACTGTGTTCTTTAATGGCTCTGCAAAGTGTCCTGGCAAGAAAATAACTGGATGCAGGTGTCCATGTTACTGCCACTGGTACAGACCCACATTTGGGTATAGCTACACGGGGCAAAGATATTCGTGGTAGTCCTGAGTACATTAGCACAAGCTAGTATGACTGAAAAGTATGGCACTCAGACTTGGCTAATTAGTGTTACGGAGAAGTTTATTAACTTTGGTAGTGTACTGTGATAATAAGGATATACCACCACAACTGTCTGTGATAGCTCGGAAGGTCCTTCTGGTGCTGCCTTGCCTTTTGCAGAGTATCCCAAAGGGTTATATTGTCTAGATGAGCGCAACTTTGTGGATAAAGCAAAACAAAAAAAAAAAATTTACTTCAGTAATGACTAGCTCAAAATTCAAATGGCATCCTAAAGCAAAGATAAATATTCCGTAAGTGGTCTTTAAATTCATCCAAGATACACGCTTAGAGATGATACATTCTTTACAAAGTTTCAAAATGCCAAAACATATCTCGAACTTTGCAAACTATTGAAATCTGATGGCAGGAGCAGTTTTGTGTGACCTTTTACAGACTTGCTTTGTCTGAATGCGCAATTTCAAAGTGCAATCAATTCAAACTGCCTTCAGTAAAACAAAATTAGCACACTGAGCTGAACCCTATTTAAAATAAATTGTCTTGCTACATTCTGGAGTTTGTTGCCCTAAGCTATTGACTGAAGATTTCCTAAGGCCAGTAGGCTGGGAGTGGACAAGAGGTTGGGAGGTGACATAGCCAGAATTGTTGACCCAAGCTGACCAAAGAGCTATTCCGTACCATACGACATTCTGCTCAGCAACAAAAGAGAAAGGAGAAGAGGGAAGGGGGGCATTTGTCTTTATGGTGTCTGTCTTCTGGAGCAATCAATCAGCGTACTGAGGCCCTGCTGCCCAGGAAGTGGCTGGACGTGTCCTGCTGATGGGAAGTAGAGAATAAACCTCTTTGATTTCCTTTGCTTCCATGCACAGCCTTTGCTTTTTCTTTATTAAACCACCTCTATATCAACCCATGAGTTCTTTTTCATCTTATTTCCTTCCCCCTTGTCCTGTTGAGGAGGGGGCATGACAGAGCAGCTGGGTGGGCCCCTAGCATCCACCCAAGGCCAGCCCACCACGAAGGCCATGCTGCCCCACCTCTCCCTTGTGAGCAGGGGGGCCAGGACACACGTACAAGGCCACACTCGCCCAGCCCAGGCCCATGGCAAATGCTGTCTCTGCTCCTGCATGGTGAAGGGAGACAGCCGCTGACATGGTGTCAGAGGGCTGCTGCCCCTCTCAGACTCCGGGAATGCGACCAGGGGTGACTGTTGGCAGCAGTGTTTGGCAGCCAATGACCCACTCCCCACGCCTTGGGCCATGAGGCGGGATTGTGCGGGCTGGGGGCCTGTCACCGCAGCTGCCTCTCACCCCACCGGGGCCCGGCACAGGCCCCTGGCCACCCTGCGCAGAAGGAGGAGTGCCGGTGGGAGCGGGAGGACCTGCGGGATGAGCTGGAGGGCGAGTGTTTCTGCTCCCACGATCTGTGCCCTGCGCCCAGCCCGAAGGTCCTCCTGGGCTCTGGGGCCATCAGGAGATGCAGAGCTCTTGCTCCCTTGATGGAATTAGGCCCTGGGGGTGGCCAGCTGCCAGATCGAGCCCTGCTCTTTCCAGTTGGCACTACAGCAGAGACCTTATGAGAGCCATGGTGCTGGGCAGCAGACAACACGCCAGGCTGTGGCGGATGCTCTGCTCCAGGTGCCACAGCCTGTGAGGGAAGACTTGGGGCTTCCTGCAGCGTCCGCAGCTGGCTGCTGGAGCAGAACGCCCACTTACAGTGTACCCTGGAAGACCTGGAGAGGCAATGCGATGCCCTGGAGATGGAGAACCACCTCCTGAGAAACAGAAGCTTTCCAGAAGTGTGCAAGGAGGCAGAGAGGCTCCAGCACACTTGGGAAGCTAGCTGCCCTCACTGAGCAGCTGAGAGAAAGATGCAGGCATCTGCAGATCGTGGAGCACCTGGTGAACACTCCAGTGCCACTGACCACCCAAAGCTCCACTGTGGAACTGTGCACGAAATAATTTCCTCAGCAGAGTGCTGGAGAAAGGAGAGAGCCTGCCAGAGCTTTGCTGGCACAGGACCAAAAGAATGAAGTTTCACAGAAGGTGGCTGAGAAGCTTCAGGCACAAATGTCTGCAGACAACAAGGGCTCATGCTACGTGAGCACCCTCAGCCAAAGGTGTGAGGAGTTACAGGCACAGCTTATGGAGATGATAGATGAAAACACCAAACTGGCTGAAGAAAATTCTCATCTCCGTGGCCAGATGCACTGGGCAGAAAAGGTTCAAGCTGAAAATTCTTACAACTAGGGCAACTAACATGAGTGGCAAAGGAGCAAAATTCTGTCATCCAAGCCATCAGCTGTCTTCAAACACAGCTGGAAGATGCAGAGCACAAACTGAAAGCCATGTCAGAAATGGAAGAAAGTGCTCTGACACAAGTGAAAAGGGACCACGGAGGTGCCATGCAACCCTTTCTATCCCAGGTGAGTGAACTAGAGAATCAGTGTCAGAGCCCCTCAGCATCAGCTTGGGCAGAGGACAGTCCTGGGTCCTGCCTTCTTCCAGAGGAAGACCCCACAAGTGAGACAGAAGAACCGGTAGCAGACAAACAGGTCATCATCCTGCAGGCTCTGGGACAACGACTGAGAAAGCTTCATTCACAGCTCAATACAGCTATGATCCTCTTCACGGCCCCAGTGAGCAGCCTCAACGAGAGCTGCCTCTGACTGCTGGACTGTATGTTTATGTGTTTGGGAAGGCGGATGAAGATGGCTGCTATGTGGATGGCACAAAAGGATTCATTTCCTCTAACTTCACCAAAAATTTTCGGATGATGACCTTGAAAACACAAACTGAAATGATCCTTGTTATTATATTTTTGGTCTCTTGCCTATTTTGGAGGAAGATGAAGAGGATCTAGACTGGGGGCTAAGAAGCACAAATAAGCATAGCCTTTATGACCCTCCAGAGTATCTACAGAAGGGAATTTGTACTTAAAAGGGTTTTTTTTTTTTAAGACTTTCAGATTTTTTTAAATGGAGGAACTTCTGGAGGGCAGCAGGGGCCTCCAACGGGCCCCAGCAAAGCCCAGATGAGGCCACTGGGCACTCTGTGGGGTAATTAGGACCTCAGGATCTAAAAAAAATCAGGATCCTCTATTTAAATATCAAAACTGGATAAATAACTTCAGGTATTCCCATATGAACATTTGGGCTCTACAATGTAGGTTTGTTCAATGAATAAGTGTACCAGGACCGCAAGCTTATCCTCAGCTCATGACATCATAGCATGATGCCTCAGGGTCTGCATCTATTTGATTCTTGGAGCCTCTATGATGTATAAAATACTTTTCTTTTTATCAGATAAGTTTTTACTTTTCTGGTTGCCTATGGAAAATTGCTGCATACATTTGATAATGAAGTAAAATGATCTTTATATTTGCAGTTCTAGATATTGCCCAAGCTGAGTAGGAAAGGAACACAGAACACTGCAAATGCTGAGGTTCTCTAATCGTGTTTATCCAAGGTACACAGGGCAAAACTTCAGGGTTAATTTCTGTAGGATAAAGCCAACAGATGTAAATAATTTTATGGCACTATGCAGTCCTAACAGTAATGGAGTCTAAGAACATGTTATAAATCAAACTTTATCAAAGTAGTGAGAAAGATGAGCAACAACACACCCTATCACTGATAGGAAACACAGTATGGAAAGTGATGCCATGGCTCTGGTAGACTCTCAGGGACACTGAATGTCAAGTCATCTGACAGCAAAAGGCAATTGCACACATGCCTTTTGAATGCAGGTAAGAGTCATGCTGCCTCTTGGCTCCATCAATGGTATTGTGATCTGGGAGAATCACACTTTACACAGCATAGTGTGCCATCTGCTGTGGGCAGCATCCAGTCTCTGCACCAATGTTGGTCAAGGGGCACTACTCATCTCATCTGAATTTTAACAAACAACCAGGCAGTGTGTGGTTTATAGGCCACTGGTATGTGCATAAAGAAAAACTAACCACTGTATGTCTTAGGTGAATATTACAGGAGAAGTTAAGAGAGGTAGGTATGATAAGCAGGTGCTCCTGTCCATTTCCTTATTACAGACTCTGCTTCTCACACCGTGACTGACATGGGATTTGTATGTCCTTCATAGCATGGGGACCCCAGCACAGCAGTTATTAATTCAGTCACCTCACTGAACAGAGAAAAGTGATCTGTTGTTTGGATTGGTGCACTTTATGTCCTTGTTGACTTTTGGTTCCCTGAAGCATTTAAATAGTAAAGACAATTCTCACCATAGGAATGAGAGGTGTCCTCGTTCTGTTCCTTTTCTTCGTAACTGAGGTTCTGAATCGTCTCTATATTGGGATCAATCATCCTGCCAAAACTCTTCTGTCTCGACAAGTCTGGGAAGGGCAGGATGGTGACTGCTCCTTGTTTAAGGCACAAGCTCATTTCTCCCACTGTTGAGAGCTTCCACTTTGCAGTTGATGTGGAGTCACTAGTTGTGATGTTACTACCTGCCCTGCTCCTTGTATCAGAGGCACAACTTACCGACCTGTGACAACTGCCACTGTGAAGAGACTCTGGGCAAGAGATTGACACAGGAGAGCAGAATCCAGCAGGCTTCAACATCTCTCTTGGGTATTAAAGCACAATCATGACATTTCCCACGTATCGCTTGCCCAGGTTAATCTCTTCCTGTTTAATACAAATGTTTTCATACTTAGGCTTTTTTTTTTCCCCCTGCATTAAAAGAATAGTACAGTGACCTCAAAGCCACATATATGGAAGACAAAAAGGGAGTGTTTTAATTTTTTTATCTTCTTGAACACCAGTGGGTGATTAGTTTCTGTATAAATGACAGGAGCAAGTGCTCCATCTTCCCTTCTAATCCTTAACAAGCAAGCAACAAAAAAAGCTATATCCTGGCATTGTAACAGTAGTATTGCTTTATTGTAGGGTCCACAATGGAGAGCTTTAATCTAGATAAGATTTGGTGGGAAAGGAATCTTTTGTTATAAACTGAAAGGTCGAATTTGATACTTAAAAATTGCTATTAGGCTTCCCCCTGTAGATAAGCTAGATACTGATGGTCGTCTATTGTATCTACTATCCTCCACTAAGCTATTTTTATGAAGGTTTTATTCACTGCAATTAAGCTCCATCTATACTTGTCAAAAAATATGGCAGCTGCACAATGTGAATATATTCAACAACTCTGACATATTCTCAAGCTCTTCGCTACTTTTTGCCATCTCTCCAGCCTCGCTGCAACGTTCAACCAAAGCATAGTAGCACCATCTCGTGGGTACCTGAAATAATTACAGCAGCAAAATCACCAAAAGTGAAAAGTAGAAGGCTGATTTCTCGTTTTGAGCACTGGCCAGCACTGTCTGCTCGGGGCAGCAATCACACCACAGAGCTCAGCTGCACGAAACCCTCTGCAGCAATGAGGCTTTGTGACATGGACCCTTTCCCAAAGTATCCCAAACCAAATTTAGCAATTCAAAACCTCAGACACTAGAGTTGTCTTAACATTGGTCATAACAATATTATTTTGGGCAATGGGAACATCTGGATGCCACGGTCAGGAATGGAAAAGATTCTGGGGCATTAAAACTGCAAATTAAAAATGACTGTTTTACCTCAGGGCACATACACACAAAGTCATCTTTCTGCCTTGTTCTGCAAGTGGGTTTTTTTTTTTCTTTGGTATTGCCAACGGACTATGTTTATACTTTAAGTGTAGCAGGGAAGCCAAGTGATTTACGGCAAGCCTGCATTCAAGAGTGGGCTTTGGGCACTTTTCCCAAGAACACAGAGAAGAAAGGCTGGAATTCTTGCAACATTTTAGCACAGGTTTACTGCAAACAGTCAGCACCATGGGGGGCACCGATACAGCCATGCCTGTGTGTGCTTGGTCTGTAATCCACAGTGACCATGGTCCACGGAGTTAGAGCTGGAAAAAATACATGGTGTGGGTGACCCTTCCTATGCAGCTTGACCTTGTTTGCACCAAGGTGTTAGGCAATAGGGAGGGTTTCAGTGCTGAAGAAGCAGCAAGAGCAGATGAGAGCAGCTTGCCTGAGGGTCAGGTCATGTTGTGCCCTAGCCTGTGCTTCTGCAAGCCAGACAAATGCGACCGGTGTGTCATCTGCACTGAGCCTGTTTTCATCTTAAGCTTTGCAACAGGCCCACGTTTCAAACATTTGCTTCCTGAAAACTTGTTTTCACCTTTAAATCCTCACTGAGAAAGGTGTTTCTCATATGGTTTTCTTTGTTAATTTCATTAAAATTAAATAAATTTAGCTACAATTACGATTGCAAAAAAGTAATGTATCTTCATTTTGTTGCTGAAAACTTTAATTACTTTGCTGTTTTAATAAATTCTGTAATTTATTTCAGTAAGATTTGTAATACAGTATAGATCAAGAAAATAAATATTTAAACATAGCAATAAATTAAGTCACATACCCTTCACCAAACACCACAGGAATCATTGAATTAAATTAATGGCAGTACTGGAAGTACCCTGACACAGCACCTCCGCAGTGCTGCATGTTTGCCTGTTACAAATGATTTGTGCCAAGAAGGGGAAGAAACAAATATTGGGAGGTTACTATAAATCTATATATTGCTTAAGAAATGTATATTTTAAAAAGTTTATCTGCAACTTGTCTAAAGATGATGTTGTGCTAAACTCAGAGCACCCCACCACAGAAACTAACACTGCAGAAGAGGAGGGAATAAGGCCAGTTCTTGGGGCTGGTATGTGTCCATATAGCTTTTTTTTTTTTTTTTTTTTTTCCTGCGGTTTTCACGGCATTTTAGGACACACGAGGCTGAAGTTCCAGCGCAGTGCATTGAATTGCTGCCCTCCTGTGGCTGAAGGTTTGCTTTGGTTGGAGCTGAGACTTGCCAAGAGCATGAGGTTTGTCACAGGAGCTGATGGGGAGGTCATCCGTCTACAGGTGTTTTATGAACTGAAAAAGAATGCATGAACTAGGCACAAAGCAGCAAAACCAGCATATCCACAGTGACTTCAGAGCATGTAGAGAAGATGTGTGACTAGATGAGCTTTGGCAGCAGTTCTTGGCAGCTTCACTTGAGAGCAGGAGACTACTTGTTTAGTGTTTGCTGTTCACAATGTAATGGGGTCTTCACCAAGAAACTGTTCATTCAGACCCAAAAAGGAAAGGTCACATTCACCGGAGGAGGGGCTCAGCCAGACAGAGGAATGGAAATAGATGTTCCATGGTACAAGTCGTGTGGCATTCAGAACTCTACTACCAGCCAGCAATGGGGTGTGGGGTCTTTAGACAATGGACGACGGTGATGGGGACCCTGCTGCAGAAATCAGTCCTTCCCAAAGGTGCGACAGTGGGACAATATGGTTCATTTCAAATTGGAGCATGCACCAGAAATTCAAATATAATCAGCGCTACCTTTGCTTCCAGCCCCTTTGGGCAGATGTTTGTTTTGTAATTCCTTCTTGTACATAGCTTGGCTGGCCTTCCTCAGCAACGAATGTGGACTGGCAGGATTTTGAACCCACTGTCCAACTCCCAAAGCCATCCATATTCAGAGCCATCCGTATGCAGTCAGGGCACTCAAAAAGACAGGTCTCAGCCTCTGCAAGTTGAGCCCCTGCCGACCTTAGCAAGTGTCAGGGATGCCTTCCAGTGGCAGGAACCCCACAGCTCTCCTGCTCCTTTCTCCCACAAGCCAGCTCACAAGCAAGAGATTGCATTTCACTGAGATGTTACAAAAAAACCTTTCACTTTCAGCTGAAGACACTGGAATAGATTGGCAAGAAAGGTCACAATGTTTTTAGGACTGATACACTAAAAGTTCTCTTTGATAAAGTTCTTTTAGGGCTAACATGGAAAGTGGATCTATTCTGGGAGCCTCTGGTGAGGCCAGCTAGCCTTGTGATTCTGTACTTTGATGGCAAAGTCACTGCCGGGGCAGGAGCCCTCCTCCCATTCAGTCTGGGGCTGCACACATGCCACAGTCGTCCCTTCCCAGGCAGCCCACCGGGAACTTCACAGCATGCTGAACTGGAGGCCAAAAAAAGGGAGCAGCTCCATTTAAAATCAGTGCTTCAAATGAAAACTAACTTGTAGGAATTCTCTGTCATCTTTCTCCTAGAAAAGCCAAAGCCAACTTTATGAAGTCAGGCTGGAAAGCAATATCAAAGGCCATTGGTAACTTTGACAAAACTTGCCAAAGAACGCCCTTGTGCAATTTCCAGACAACATCTATGCCTCTGAAACTGGAAGGAAGAGAATCAGGAAATCAGTACTTCCAGATGATAAAAGCCCTACGTTGGCACACCCTCTTTTAGCACAGAAGTGAGACTTGAAGGAGAGAATATAATCAGGCAATAGGTTTTTTCCTCTTCCTAAAGCTACTCACAGTCTCACAGAGAGATTATCTGCAAAACTCCAGTAAGAGATATCAGTGCTATGATAGAGTGTTTGAATTTCGGGAGGATTTGGCAGGCATTCAGTCAACCTCCAAGTTCATACTGTGCTGGGAAGACAGCCCATGCAGGGTTCATGGCAGTGTTCTTACTGTTCTGCTTCCACCTCCATAATGTCCAGTTCCCAGCTCCAAAGGCATTTATAACATTTTCATCATCAGAAAATATTAAAATTGAAAGGTCTGTCTTTCTTGAATAATAAAAAAAATCTCAAATAAAATCTACTTCTCCCTAACACTTTTCTGCTTACAAAGAAATACTTCCTCCTTTGCTATACAAAACTGAAAAAACCCCAACCTTCTTTTTTGTATGGATGTACTAATCCAGTTGTAGATCTGCTGTTATCAAGGCAATAACAAGAAAAAGAGAAATAAGATGTGAAAAATAATGTCATACTCAAACAGATCATTCTGTAATCAATCTTCCATCAGATCAAAATAATTCCTAGGAACAAGTACTCTCTCTTTCTTATTCTGTCATTTGCCAAGTCACTTTGGCATGCTAAGTGTCTACAAAACAGATCTAATAAGCTAATACCAATGCTAGCCCCATGAAGACTTCTTTTTCTGTTCTGCATTTCCCACTTATACTAGACCTCTTGAGTTTCCTGAAAAACATTTGCAATTTTATTTCCTGGGTGTTCAACTGACACAAGTGTGAGAATGATTAACAATTTATTTAATTTTTCTATGCATGCATGTGAAAAGTGATTTAAATGGTCCATATCATACCTACATTTCTCAGAATGTCAAATGTGCACCATTCTGTCCAGGAGGGTTTTGCAAACTTAGCTTATTCTGAGTGAAACGCATTAGGGAGCACTCACACGATCAGTTCCACAAGCAGGTCTGAAGAGATGATAACTTCAGCCTTATGGTTGATAATGAACAGCCAAGGTTGTTGGGCTGGTAACTAGTTTCATCAGCTAAATCCAGGAGAAGATACCTTTTTACAGCCTGAAATATTAGATAAATTAATAGAAATATATTTTTAGATTCATCTAGAAATGACACTGTCTGGAGAAAACATAAATGCTTGTTAGAGGAAATGCTGATCCAAGAAAACATTGAGTTACTTTGACAGGGGATCAACATACTTCCTCATCCACTATATCTCCTTCTCCGTAATACGTAAATGGAGAGGAAACATTAACATTAAATTTCTTGATAGGCTTCTGTAGACTGTGAAATGTAGCTGCCTTTGTTTCTTCTTCTTTGTACTCGCACGGAATAACTTTTCAAGCAGTCAGTAAACCACCTGCTGATCACATTGCTGGCTTATTGAGGCTGTTTCTTAAACACACAAATGAAGTATTCCGTACAACGTAGGAATAAATCATCTTTACTATTCCCCTGAAAGGACTGGAAGAAACTTGGACAAAAAATCTTCCATAGGATCCCTATAACAAAAAAGCGTGATATTCTTAAACATAAGTAAGATAATAAAAGTTGATTGTTGTCAAGTCATAGTGAACATGCTGCCCAAAGAAAGAAGATAAAATTGTCTTTAGCCTAGTGAAAGTACTTTGCAACAGCTTTTGCTCAAGAGTTGCTTGTAGTAAATGAGCAACAAGTGTTATTTCTTGGATAGTAATAGCATGTCACTACACTGTGGACTTTAACAATAGATCCTTCCCATTAAGTCTGATTATTCCTCATCCTATCATCTCCTAACTCAGGTTTAAAATATTACTCAGTGATAGAGCCCTACTATGGATGAATTCTTTTAATTCCTCTCTCAGACATTGTATTTCCTGAAATGTACATTGTACCAGCAAATGTCTACTGTGTGGATCCATATCACATACATAAAGGAAAAATATCTTCTAGAATCATTGAATGGTTTGGGTTGGAAGAGACCTTAAGCATCATCTAGTTCCACCCCCCTGCCATGGGCAGGGATGCCTCCCACTAGACCACTAAGGGGCTAAGGGTGCCTGTGAATGCTTGTAGTAAAAGTTTATTGGTAAGGTCTGTCCAACCCAATTGTTTCAAAACCTTCTACCGTGCTCTCCTCTGGCTGGGAACTAATTTGTGATTCCCATGAACTTTTTTTTTTTTTTTTTTATTTTCTTACTTTGTTATCTCTATTCACTCCATACTTTTGTTTCTGTGTTTATTAAAACAATGAAAATAAGTGATTCATTTCAGGTTTGTCAGGCATTTTTGCTGTTGTGGTTTTTGGCTTTTTTTTTTTTCTCCCCAGAGTGTATTTCAAAACTTGCAATACCTCATATAGAAGCAAAGCAAGATGTCTAGCTAGGTGGCTGAGATAATATTAAAAGAATAGCAATCACAAAGTAATTGAGAAGGGAAGGAGGCATTGTTTGTTATGAGGCAGCCATCCCAGCTTTTTCTGGTATGGTTTTATTCCAGTCACAGTGGGGGATCCATTCAAAATTCCTTTCTCAAGGGTTTACAGCTTGGATTGAAAAGTGACTTTTTTTTCCCAAAAGTAGGTAAAAAAAAAAATTCCCAGCAACACACCAAGTTAATTTAAAAGGAGTCTCTTGATAATATGCTCCCAATAGGAGCAAGCAGGTGAGTACAGTGCACTTTAATCCAAGCAGTTGTGTTAATACTATTTTTCCATGTCTTAGTCCTTTTGCTGAAGTCACATACAGTAAAGCTCTGAGGCATGTGCTTAACAGAAGCATATGAGCAGTGATTATTTTCCTGGACTCACTTAAGTACTGTCCAACCAATATTTCATTTCTGAGTGGTGGAAGATGCTTAAAATTTGTACTGATTAGACAGAGCTGCTGTACAACTGTGCAGCTCCCACAGTGCTGGTCCTGGCACACCAAGAGGGACTGGGAGTTCTGTGCAGACCCCCAGCCTCTCCACAGAGGGGAAAACACTGCTTTTCCCGGGTCACACCGCTGGGGATTTCACTGCAAGAAGAGCCTCTCAGGCTATGTGTGTGTTAGCAAACCTGAAATAGCTTCCCAGTTCCTGGGACTGCTCTCCCAGCCCGTGTACACGTTGCTGGAAGTATCCACATACCCCCTGCCTCTCCCAGGAGAGAGCGAAGGCTTATCCCAAGCAGATAGCAGTCTGGACCAGCCTGGCTAGAAGATACAGACCTTCCTATCAGGCACCTGGAAAAGCAAGTTTACCTGCAGCTATAAGGATTTCATCTCCATTGGTGTTTTTCATATATTTTTTTTTCTCAAAAAGTGATGACTCTGTACATGACTCTGTGCTGTAGAAATAGCAAACCCACATGAGCTGCATTTAAAATAAATTGTACAAATCTTACAAACTACATATCCAGTTTCTGTGGTTCCCCAAGGGAAACGCTGTTCTTGAAGAGAGGTACTTTTGTCATCTCTACACCCCATCTGTGTAAGGGAATAGTGTATTCACTAGTGCGAAGGAATAAGAAACAACAATTAATAAAAAGGGCTCTGCCACTGATGTTGGCAGCTGTCTGTGCTCTCGGACGGCGTGTCGGGTGGGCACATCAGCCCAGGGCAGCACGAGGGCCCCTAACCCAGCTGCTCCCGGGGGTTTGGGCAGCAGCCGGGCAGGACCCCTGAGCTCACTCCTGAACCCTGCTCTCCCACAGCAGCACAGGCTGTGCTGCAAGCGGGCTGCAAAGCCAGCTAGAGTTAGGTTTTTCATTTAAATTTTGGCACCATCTGAAGTCATTCCCGTTACTTCCAAGGACTGTTGCCATTGTATCAAAAAAGAGTAAATTTGCTGCTGAGTTACTTACTGCCCAGAAAATCCATCTGAAACCTGCTGCTGCCAAATCTGAGGATTCAGTATTGGGCCAGGGACTTTAAATAGCTTTTGCTACTGAGGATTTTCCGCTGTCTATGCTGTCTGGAAAAAAAAAAAAAAAAAAAAAAGGATTGATAAAGCCTCGGTTTGAGGGATTGGACATGGACTGTTAGAAACTGAAAATTGCCGCTTCTGGTGTGGTTACTACCTATCCAGTTTTTTTGATTGAATCATCTGGTTTTTTTAAGCCTAGGTTTGGTTGCCCAGGGTCCAAGATAAAAAGCACAAAACCAAACAAAACCCCTAAAGTTGACCACTTAAATGAAGCAGAAGGAAGCCCTGTCTATACAGGTTGTCTGCCTTTTGTAGATGCAGCACCTTACCGAGGGTGTTCATCATCACTGCCAGCAGCCCTTCTCCCGTCCTGCTCAACCATGTATTTTGCATTTTTACAGGGATGCAGTTACACTTACTCCCCTCCTGCGTCTAACTATCGCCTTTAATCACGGTCTGAGGTCTTTTAACCTAGAGGCTCCAGTTCTGGCGTGCTATAGGACACCTGAACATGCACCCACACACCTAAAGGCAAACCTGTCATTGTCCCTCTACCTTTGTCTGTCCCACACATCTATGTAAAGAGATAGTGCTGGAGGTCCCCAAGGCAAAAGGTAGCCTTTTATTTTCCCAGCAGTATTTTTTTTTTTAAATCTAATCTGCCAAGTAGGTAGGTGCACTGACCGCAACAGTGCGTTGGAATCTGTGTGCCAGCCAGGAAACCGCTCGCTGCGATCACGCTCAAACGCTGCGGATGCACTGGCAGATACTCAACGTGAATACTCCTGCACGCTGCAGTCTATGAATTTATTCTGCACTCTGCTGTGTAGATATAACCTTAGCAACAGCAACCACTGTACAGTGAGCACAAGTTGGATTGCTGCTGACTGTTTAAAGGAGCCCTCCCTTATGGGTAATTTGTGTAGAAAATGATGAGAATTGAAATGATTTTGCTTGAAACCATGGCAGAGGCTACAATATTTTCTCATCAAACGCAGTGATCCTAGCGATGCAATGAACTGGCAACAGAAGTGCTACCCAGCTTTATAATCAGATGCTGCTTGGAAACTCTTTTTTCTTTTTCCTTTTTTCTTTTTCTCCCAAGAGAAGTTTCTTTTATTGTATCTCTCTGGATCTGTGTAATCTCTTTCACATGCCACTTTATTTCTTCCGGGATAAACTGAGAGTCTATTTCTAACCTGGAGCACTGAGCACCTGGAAGCTGTGGTTTCCCAGGAATGCATCAGAGAAGGAACAGGAGCTAAAAACATTTGCTGCATCCCTTGGGTGCATTAGATGTCTTCCCACTTGGTGCAGGGCCACAGGAGAGAACATCATCTTGGGGCAGCACTTATGAACTTCCATATGTTGGAGGCTGTTTCTGGAAAGTAAATTAATGAACAAATTGAAACAGGTTCTGTGAGCTGCTACCAGAATGAAAGCTCTTTTCCTTCATTATATTGAACACCTTTTTTATTAATTCAACACTAACATCTGTGTTAGAAAACATTTGGTTTGCAAAGAGGTTGAAGGCAAGTGTTGTGCATAGTCATGCAAATACCTAATTCCATAAGTAGTCGTGTTGGGAATTTCCTTGAAGACACACTGAAAGCTCCTTCTTGCAGCAGTTCGCCATTGCCATTGTGGTATTTGCAATTCAGAAAATATTAAATTTGTAAAGGGTTCAGTAGATTTTGGTTTAAATATGTGTGCTGAAACAGTAAAATCTAAAATTGTAACATCTGAACGGGATGTTTATATATTTGATGGGGAGCCTAACAAACAATCAATGATTGAAATAAGTAATGGAAGATAATTAGTTTTCATGATATGCTATGGTAGAAAGATCATTCTGTCAGTGTAGAAGGAAAGGAGGTTATCATGGACCCACTGACTTTGACTAGAAGTTAAATTACATCACACAAATTACATTCTCAGAAAAAAACATGGACACATGCATATTGACAATATTTGTAATCATTCCTGTTGGTTGTGATTGGCTACTGATCTGATCAATTTTACTTTAATAGAAAACTGCCATAAAAGGAAATAGTGATGTTAAATCCAATATTATATATATAT
>NW_010144642.1:0-541 GCF_000699245.1 Pterocles gutturalis
CTTTGCTGGGGCATTGCTCCATGCTCTGAGCGAGGGATGCTGCCAGAGGCACCTGATATGTCTGTCTGTCCTGCACCTGCCGCAAGCTACGCCGTGGGTCGGTGTTGGAGCTGGTGTGGGGAGGGATGCTGTGGGGCGGTGTTGGGGTCAGTGTGGGGAGGGGTGCTGTGGGTCGGCGTTGGGGTCGGTGTGGGGAGGGATGCCATGGGTCCATGTTGGAGCCAGTGTGGGGAGGGATGCCGTGGGTCGGTGTTGGGGTCAGTGTGGGGAGGGATGCCGTGGGTCGGTGTTGGGGTCAGTGTGGGGAGGGTTGCTGTGGGTCGGTGTTGGGGTCAGTGTGGGGAGGGTTGCTGGGGTCTGTGTGGGGAGGGTTCCTGTGGGTCGGTGTTGGGGTCGGTGTGGGGAGGGACGGGAGGTGTGTCGGGTGGCTGCCACGGGTGGAAGAAGCTCCAGGCGCTGCTGGGGAGGGTTTGCACGTGTTTGTGCGCTGGGTTTGCTGGGGCTGCGTGGCCCCAGCGCTCGGTGCACGATCCTGTCCCTC
>NW_010144643.1:0-209 GCF_000699245.1 Pterocles gutturalis
TATGTTCCCCGCTGTGGAGGTCATTGGATGGATGTTGGTTGCCCATCATGGTGCCCATTGGCTGCCCACCACGGGTGGTCCCACTGGGAGACCATTGGGTGCCAGTTGCACTCCCATTGGGTGCCCTTTGCACACTTGCCATGGTGCCAACTGGTGCCGACTGGTTGCCCACTGGATGCCCCCCACGATGCACGTTGGATGCCCTTGGC
>NW_010144644.1:0-4154 GCF_000699245.1 Pterocles gutturalis
GTGGATGTAACGTGTAATTGAGGCTGGTTATTCTTCAGCTGGAGTGTCCCCCTTCACTAATGGCAAATCAGGGCAGAACACATGGTGCTGCCGCTTTGTGCATCCCGGGCTCCATTCACTCCCTGCCTCCGATCAGAACGATCCCAATGAATGTCAATGAATGAGCGGGGACAATGAATCGGAGTGAATGAAAGCCTCGTCCAGGGGCCCTTCCCCGGCACCCAGCCACCATTGAGCACCGCAAGGCTGGCGGCTGCCTGGGCGGCGTTTGAATTCAGCCCCATTAGCGCAATTAGGGTGAAGATTACAGGGTGGGGGCAAGGTCGGCTCCGCTGATGGGGCTCGCCAAGCCCTGCTGCTGCCATTTCTTTGGAAGCCAAAATGAGCAGGTTTCCGAGAGCCTGGCTCTGGCTGGGCACGGGGAGAGCGGGCTGAGCTGGGAGGTCAGAGCGGAGACAGGTTGATGCTCACGGAGTCTGGGGTGGGTCCACCTCGTTCATTAGCATGTAGGGGTTGAGGGTCCAGAAATCAGAACCCGGTTTTGATTGCAGATCCCAAATCCAGCTCAGCAGGATTGTTGCACGCCAAGTTTTGGATTAAGTCATTCTCCTCATTGAAACATAAATCAGATATTGCAGGTAGCATGCGCATGGCTTTTCCCCATGGAAATGCCCACATTTCCCCTGGGGCCACATTCCTGGTGTGTCAGAGACCCAAATCACTGCGTAAAACAGAGGCACAGCGCCTGGCAGGGATCGAGGAAAAGAGGAAGGAGGCTGCACCGGGATCCAGGCTCTTGGCAGCTGCTGCCGCTTCGGTATTATCTCTGCATCTCCCAACAAACACCCCGATGTGTGGGTGCACCTGCACAGCGATGATGAATAATAATTCAAGAGGGAAAAAGAGTAGGCGAGAGAGTGCAGGGGAGAAGGAAGCTTTTGCATACCAAGGGGAGAAGAACAGGCTCAGCAGGGAGAGAGTAAGGCTGCAAAGCCTGGAAGGAAACAGAGGCTCACACGGAGATGACCTGTCTGGGGAAGGCAGAGAGAAAAGCAACCGCCCGTGAAAATGCTGCAAGGAAGAGGGAAAAGCTTCAAAGAAACTGGTCTGCAAGGAGATAAGATTAAATTCCTGCAGCCCATTCAGAAAGGAGGCGATGGGCAGAGTCGCTCTCCCACGTGCCATTGCAGGGGAGGCGGCACTGCGATGAACGTGGGATGCCATTCATTTTTTTCCCCCTCTCTTTCTGCAAAAATCAGAGTGGGAACATCCACACATTCAGCCCCTGAGCCCTGGGTTTGGCCCACACTTCACGGCTGCCCTCGGCACGGTGTCACGACAGGGGTCCCGCTGATGCAGGGCTCGTGCCATCGCCCCGGCCCCCTCCCTGCCACCGCAGCGACAAAAGAGCTTGGAGGGGCTCATTTGCCAGAGGGAGCAGAGCAGGAGGGAAAGGCTTGTGTCTTTCCTGGCTTTCTGTCCTCGCTAATTGGTGAGTGACGGGGCAAATCACCGTTCAAAGTGATCCCCTATAGCACCGAGAGCCCGGCCAGGGAGCAGCTGGGGGGGGGCTGCAGCGGGGACAGAGACGGGCGGTGGCATTGCCATCGATGCTGGCAGGCCCCCACAGACCCACAGCGAGCTCCCCACTTGTGCCGACAGCCCCTCCTGCAGCACCGTGCCACGCACCCAGGATGCGCCCCATCCCCAGCACCCCTCCCCACGGCCGCACAGACTGGGGCACCCACCAGTGCCGGGGCGTTTTCAGACCCCGCACTCTCTCAGCATCACTTCCATTTATTTTTATCCTCCAGCCCCTTTATACGCTTTGCAGTGTGCCTAACCTACGTGAACCGCGGCTGTCGCCAAGCAGGAAAAAACCCTTAAAATCCACATATAGACCCATGCATCTGCAGATGTACGTCATGACTCGGTTTGGGCTCAGCAAACCAATCTGGCTCCCATAGCGTCCCACAGTCACTAGATCTGACGCAGGGGAAGGCGCAAGCACGTACCACAGAGACTGAATGAGGAAGGGGACCAGCCTGGTCCCTGCTTTTGGGGCTGTCCCAAAGCCGGAGCAGAAGCCCGTGCCCCCAGCTGCGCTGGCTCTGGAGCCTTTCCCTCTCTGCTAGCGCTGTGCATGAATGCCAACTCCTCCACAGCTTTCAAAGTGCTCATTTTTAAATTGAAAGAAGGAAGAAGAAGAAGAAAAAGACGTGCCCAACCCTCTCAGGCATGTGTAGGAGGGCTGGGATTGATTGAAACGCCTCCTGCCAAGGGGCTGGAAAGTCCCAGCTCTCCCTCCCCGTGTTTCTCCTCTTTTCTACAGGCACCCAAAAAACCAAAGGTGCATCTATCCAAGGGGAAGGGGACAGCAAGCCTGGCATCCTCAGAGCACCAGCTCCATGCCCCGGCAACGCTCAGTGTTTTAGGGCATCCCTGCCACCTCTGCCATAGGCGTACGAAAATATAGCGGCTGCTTCCCCCCCTGCTTGCACGTGTTGAACGCTGTCTCCGGGATGCTGTCACTGTCACTGGCAGCTTTGCTGCTGTGACACTGCCTTTGCTCCTCTGCAGGCACATCCACAAGCACGGCGTCGGCAGAGCAGCCTCCTGTGCCAATTATCCCGATTCCTCCCCCTCCGCACACATTATGCCTCTTACCCTGTAGAAACGAATGAAGCCAAAGTCATCGATCGCTTTTAGCGCATCAGCATCCAGGCAGCGGAAAAAGCTTCTTACTTCTCTTAATCTCCCAAAAATGGATTTAGGGATTAGAGCGGATATTCTGTCTTTCGGGGGCTTTCCTTTGACACTTAATCAATCTGGGTCCTCAGGGCACAGAGAAAAAGAAAACAAATAAAACCGAGGGATGAGCGCAGGTTTGTGTTACCCTGTTAGGATGCAGAGCAGCCTGCAGCGGGGCAGATGTATGACAGGACATAAGGAAGAGAGGGAAAAACAGGAGCCCTCCGTCACCAGCAGACCCCGAGCGCTGTCCCGCTGTCGGATGGTGTTTTACCCCTCAGACGCCTGCTGGGGCGATGGGAGTCAGGTGCGGGGCAGCTCCGGAGCAGAGCTGGACCACACAGCACCGCTGCTGCCGAGAGCGGATGCTTTGAGCTGTTCCATGCCCAGCAAAGAGCAGAAACGTTTCTGATCTCATCATCCTGTGCAGCCAGGATTGAGCTCATTTGGATGATGCACTAACTTCTGCCCGCCAGCGGCTCTTCCCCCTCTCCCCACCTCACCCTGTAATTATCCAGATGGAAGGTGCATCTCCATTATAGCCCTGACCCCAGGAGCCAGGCAGCGCAAAGGCCATCGGGAGCTGGGATTTCTCTTTTTTTTTTTTTGTTAAACCCATAGCAAAGAGAATGAATGCACAGCCCCGCATAGCTCTGAGCCGTAATCACAACGCTCAGCACACACACAGCACCTCTCCTCTTCTTAAAGTGCTGCACAGACATTACGCGCAATTAAACCTCACAGCATCCCTCTTCAGGTGGGTTAAGAGGAGCACTGAAAATCAGAGAGAAATCAGGGAGCGACAGGCTGACGCAGGAAAGGTTGTGACCATCTCCCAGCACCACGGCTGCCAGGGGACGGGATCCATCCTGCACGGCACAAGCAGGAGTCACGGCTGCCTGCTGAAATTTGTGCCTATTAGGCACCTAACCATCACTACAAATCCCTTTTCCTTGTTTTTAGAGCCTCCTGTGTCTCAAAACCCTCCTGGCCTCCTTGGGGTGCACTGCAACGATCCCCCAGGCACGGGGCAGGATGCATCCAGCCAGCCTGAGGGATGCAGGCAGCTCATGGGAGGCTCCTGGAGCCGTTTTTAGGCACAAGGGACAGCCCTGCTCCTCCCTGCCTTCCTCTCCTGCCCCCGGGCTTTGGCTGTGGGCAGCCAGGGCTGGCAGCGGGGTACCAGCCTCAGCAGCATCCCTCTCCCTTTGCACACACCCGAGGACTGACCAGCTCATCACACACCCCCCAGTTGACACCCACTGACCCATCCCCAGACACACACACGGGGAGATGTGCACCCCGAGGTGCACACCCCCCATTTGCACAAGCCCTTGCACGTGCCCATGCACCCAAGCGCGCGTGCAAGGCGTGCATTTACACCTCCCACCGTCAGAAACCGC
>NW_010144645.1:0-49707 GCF_000699245.1 Pterocles gutturalis
GAGGGGTGACCTAATCAATGTTTATAAAGCACAGTGCCACACTGTGGCAATAAGCTGCATAGTAGATGATGTCCTGAAGGAAGATATATAAAATAGTTCAAAAACTATTGGAACTTAATATTGCTAAAAATCTGACATGCTTAGTTTGTTTATTTGTGCCCAACTTTAACTATGTTAAATGTTATCCAGTGCCCATTCTAGGTCTCTTTTCTAATGTTCCTTTGTCTCTTCTGCTTTCTTCTTGTTCTCACTTAAACACCCCTCAAAAAGCTTTCCTTATCTTCCCAACTTTGTCCACTACACTAATTTTTCTTTTCAATGAGAAGAGAGACTATCGCATGTACAAGAAAATGCAAAAGCTACATATTTTTTTGAAAGGAAAAAAATGTCTAGATTATTTTAGCTGTTCTGAGTCAGCCAAGAAGATACTGAATCTATACCAACATCCTGATTTGTAACAAGCTTTTAATTTGATAGTCTACAGGCTGGAGAATTTTTAAAGCAAGTGCTTAATTTCATGTCTTCTTTTCCAGTCTTCTATAGAATAGCTCCTCTCTGTGTTCAGCCACAGGCAGCATGTCACTTTTTGTATTTTTCACAGTGAATTAAAACGGACATAGCACACTTTCCAGATTTCATGTGCTATGCACAGTATCTCTGTGTGTGTGAGGAACAAAAGAATATTACTGCTACCCTTTTCATATATACTTTAATTGTGGTATAGATAAGACCCAGCTTCTGTCTCCCTTGCCTGTATCTGAATGCTGCTTTCTTCCATAAGCAGCAATTTGAAATTAATTCCTCAGCCTGACTACAGGTAGTAAAATCAGCCCTTGAACTTAAGAGGCTGACTCTTTTGCTGCCTCCAATGACTGCAGCAGGAGCAGATAAGTAAGAGCTCTTATGACAGACAAGCAGGACACGGCTAAGATTCAGCCCTTAGAATTAACAGACAAATTCTGGGCTTTCCTCTATGTTTTCTGTTAACTGAGAGATCTACTGATTTTTTTTTTCTCCTTCTTCTTAAAAGAAGTCAGAAGTATGTTAACTAGTTTTGCTGGAAAACGCCCTACTGACATTAAACTAAATTTGATATGGTTGTACTGTTGTTTTTTGCGTGAACAAATTCAGTGGGAGGATGCAAGAACAGTTTATAATTACATTCATCAGTTTAGTTGTTCTCATTCTGAGAATTTTGTAAATGAACCAGATAGGTCTTTTGTGTTTTATGTCCATATTCTTTAAATATATATCATTATGGACGCAAAACTCAAAGAACACATGCTTCCTGGCATATAGAGGAATCAATTTATTTAGACCATCTGAGTAGCTGTCCCATTAAGTGTTGCAATATAAGAGGCTCAAAAGACAGTTTAATTGGATTTTGCTCCATAAACATGCTTCCCAGTAATGTTACAGTGTACAAACTTTTTTCTGTTTACGGTAGGGTCTTCAGGAAATCAAGGTAATATTTTTTAAAATACTTGTATTGTTAGATGTCTACTTTATGTACATTCCCAGATCCAAGCTGAACTTCTTGAGAAGAGCTGAACTCAGGCAATGAACCTGCTTTTGTATGAACACAATGACCTTAACAAAAATGAAAGTGCAGAAAAGTAAGCCTTTGAGTGGACTTTAAATAGCAGAAAGGCATTCTGCCAAGTTTAGGTGAGAAGGCTCTATGCAGATATTTGCCTCCTCCCCCTGTAAAAAACTGCATGTAATTTCCAGCACTGAATCTAGCAGCAGGAAGTAACATTTCACAGAGTTTCAAAATGCAGTTTGATTAGACTTTCAATGTTAAAATTAAAGCTGTGAATGCTCAGGAAGGTCTGACAGCTCAGCAGACTCCTGGGTTTGTTCGCTTAAAAAAAGGTTTTTGCTCTGCCTTTTGCTGTCATTAAGGTGAACTTAGTTAAAACAATGAAAAAATAGAACAAATTTAGGGTAGCTTGAGGTCCTATAAATTAGAACATCAAGAAATTAGTGAGAATAAAAAACAAACTAGAGGGAGAGGTTCATTGTTTTTTTATGTTTAACACATATTAAAAAAACCTCTTCTTACACAAGAAGCTGGATTTCTGAGCCCCAGAACCTGTACTGTAATTCTGATTCTTATTGCTACTGCAATTTACATTGAGGATATAATTTTGTTTATATTAAATATTATGAACTGTTTTAATGTTTAAATATTATAATCTCGCCACGCTTCTGTCATCACAGACTCTTAATTTAGTTTGCTCTTTACTATAATCTTTGCTGTAAATTTTAAGGTTCACACTTAAAGATGTATGGTCTGTTTCATGTATGCCCTAATTTGACTTATATGTTGCACGATCTTTTGCTTTCCCAAGGCAGGGATATGAAGAGTTTTGCACTATTTATTCAACTGTTGAATTCCCCACTGGCATGGGTCTGATACTGCAAAGTGTAATTAGTCAGATGAAGACAGTCTGCATCACCTCTTATGTTGAAATTATCAGTATAGATGTGCATTAGTTCCAGAGAAGCTGTAGAAAAGATGATGACATGGCATATTTTTATGAATATTTTCACCATCAACACTGCATGAGTGGTTTTAGTCACCGACCCACTCCTGTGATGAATTTGTATTTGCCTGAGATGGACAATGTATACACTGTCAGTGTATATTGTCTAGAGAGAGAAAGAAGTACCTTTTGTAGTATCTTTTGTTATCTTTATGCTAGACATTACTTGTGCACTGTATTAATTAGAAAAACTGAAAGAAGTGTTGCTATACTATGAGCACTGGCTCTTGAACCTAAAGTAACATACAAAACTAGTATCTAGCATACAGTCAGAAGAAAATTTTAATGTTGAGACTACTTTTTACATCCATTGATTACAGGGTTTGTGTTTGTGGTTTTTCTGTGGGTTTGTTTGTTTGTTTGTTTGTTTTGCATTGCATTGCTCAAAGACCCAAAACTCTGTAGCAATGAACTTCAGCGTTCAAAAGATATGGGCTGTTTAAGATTGGCTGGGTGCTGAATTTTAGAGTACAGAACTCACCCCATCCTCCAGAGGCATTTTCTGAACACAGTCACATCTTTTACAGTCATATAAAAGACAAATTGAAAATACAAATAAACAAAAATGGTCATTCAAGGTGTAAGTTTCATTTGCATAAATTATATTGTAGAGTCTTTCTCCTACCTCAGACCTGTACAGCATGAAATTTGTGATAAGTGATGGGGAAATAACAGAGAAACTGCAAAATCTCCTCATCCGTTGCCACTCAGCTGCAAGCATTCATAGGCATACATGCATAACTAAACTGAGATATTAGTTGACATAATCTTCCAATTTATTTTCCTTTTTTTCTCCTCAGTGATTTCTGGTATGTGTTCAACCAATCACTTCTCGCTTATATTTTGGTCCAAACCAGAGAAGTCAGCCTAGAAGACTGACCTCCATATTTTCACATAAATTCAACTGTTGGCAAGCATTGACATGGCACAACGCAGTACTGTGTAGTTGCTTAGATCTTGAAAGCACTTAGAAGATCAATCTTTTCTTAGGATAGTTTCTTTGCTGATAAAGCAGAGTAAGTTGCCCAGGGCAGAACAATGCGATAATCTATCTCTATTGCATTTTGAACCTGAGTTAGCATGGATATATCAGCACAATCTTGTGTTCTTCCATGTAGGCTGACTCCTTTGATGTAGAAACAGCTCCTGAAATTTTTCATGTAGGCTGACTCCTTTGATGTAGAAACAGCTCCTGAAATTTTTCATGTTATTCTGCCATGAATGAGCAAAATCCTGGTAATGAAGGAATCAATAACAAAAATTCCTGGAGGTCATTGCTGTCAGGGTGTTGCCACTAGATGCCAATTTCATTTTGTTAGTGAGAAAGAATAAAGTGATGTCAGGTGCATGCCTTTCGAAGCAGATGCAGGGTCAAAAACACAGACTTACATTTTCTTTGCATGAGAGTCCAAGAGAAATTAATGCTTGGGTGTTATAGTCCAGGAAGCTTCTGTGTTTCTTCATAGAAGCTTGGTTTCTTAGTTTAGGCACCCAAATCAGGTGTTTAATTTTAGAGCATATTATCACTCCTGTTAGTGAAGAAATTGCAAATTTATTTTTATGTCTGTTTAGCTTTCTCCTGGCCTGATGATTACACACACCAGCTATTTGTTATCTGTTTGGTTTTTTTACACTCGTTTCTAGAGTATATAAAGTGTTCTTTCCCTTTATGGAAAGACCTTCACTTTTTCTGAGGTTGAAATTTCAATAAACAAATCAATCTGCACGATAGCCTTTTAGCTCTGTTTCAGCATCCTATAGGCTCTTCCTGTAGCTTTTACGTTTGAAGTCAAGTCATTTATCACCCTGTTCCCTTGGAATCTGCTGCTGGGGCTCATACTGTGCTTGCCAAAAATTTTCATGACAACTTTTTTCTAGGGACATTACCTTTTCTTTTACTTTAAAGAAGGACAAAAAACCTGAAAAGCCTTGTGCCAATTTAGTCTTCCCAGGAGAAAGCTTCCTTATTCCCTACAAATACTGGTCACTGGATATTCCTGTAACACAAATTTCTTCTTGCTGTTATTTTCATTCATCGTTTGTGTACCTCATTTTTCTGGCCCAGGAAATGAGTAAGAACAGGTTCCAGAGATAAATTATTACAAGCTTGATGCCAACCTCCTGCACTCCTTGCCACCTCACTGAGAGTATTGGGATGGACAGAACATGACCTGTGGTGAAAATAAAGGAAGCTGAGACTTGCAAGTGGGAGAGAGTAGGAGTTTGGCTTGAGCTGAGCCTAAGGAAGGTGGAAGAAAGATGTTTCCATAAGTGTTTGTTTAATTACTTATGTTTTCTTTTTTTTCCAATACCTGAATCAGTAGTTAGAAGTTTGTGTTAATTGGCGGTATATTAAATTAAAAAAAAAAAAATTCCCTGAGTGTTAATACTGCTTTGCCTGTGACAGTATTTAATTTCTTCAGATCTGGAGGCAAAGTTCATAAGGAAACTTGGGCTCATAAATTCCACTGTACTTTGTTTTTGCTGCCTAGTTTCCCTAGCACATCCCGGTGGTACGGAGTTGGAAACAGCTGGGAACAACTACTTCTGGGCACTCATCTGGGAGTAACTCCTATCTGGTTTACATCCTTGGGTCAACCCAAACGTCTGTCCTCTTGCCAAGTGACAAAACTAAGAGTTTCAAATATCTTCATATGTACTTAGTTATACTCTTAGGAATTGCCTCAGATGAACTTTCATTCTATAAGTGTATTATGGAATTTTAATTACCAGACAATAATTTTCTGCCTTGAATCCTAATTCTCCACTGGCTTGCACCTCATGTATTAATTTTCACATTTGCAGAGTGAAATTAGCTGTCAAATGAAACCAGTCCAGTTTAGTAACAAATTGCATACCCTTTGAACAGCTGTAAATCACTGTGATGAAATGTAAACGAGTAGGGAATTGATCCCTTTGTGGCAAAATGTAGTTGTCAGATTGTTTTCCCATGATGTGGAGAATACAAAACATCTTTTCCCCTGCCTTTATAACTATTAAAATATCTATGTGTATCATCAGATGCTACCAGCCAATGATCGACATTTAGGGTCTGAAATTGTCATCTTTCCTAAGGTTTTAACAACCAGTTCAGTGTAAGCACCAGAATTTTGTCAACATAGCTTTTCTCTGAGATAACAACCATGGATTACTAAGTGGGAGTGGTATCCTGTGGCTTCAAAAATTAATATTGACTGTATTCTGATGGGTAAATGGCACTAAAAACCAATTTTTATATGTATTGTTTTTAATGTAACATTTAATATCAGTTTAGAAATGTCAATTGGAAGATACCTTTTGAGAGTATCTAGTCCAGGGTCCTGCTCAAAAGAAGATTATTGCCGACACTAGATAGTCAGCTATGGCTTCTTAATGAAAAAAGAGGGCATACAGGAAGAGGAAACAAGAATAGGTGCCAAAGAAAAATCCTATAAAATCATTGCTTGAGCACTTTAGGGGTGAGTTATCTAAGGCCAAACTTAGCTAGAGCTAGAACTAGTTAGGGACATAATGAGTAGCCATGAATGATGCTACAAGCATGCCAGTCACAAAAGGAAAACATAGGTCTGTCAATGAAAGGGTCTAATCCTGTATTATGCTATTTCTGAAGCTCTTCATCTGCCTTCAGTTGACTAAGCAACAGCATAAACATTCTTTATGGCAAGAATTACAATGCAGGATTGCATTAATAAATTAAATACAACTAAATTATTTTATCTAGTTGTTTTACAACCTGCCTTTAGTTTGCAATACCAAGTTCTGTGCATGTCAGTAGGACAACAAATGGATTTTTATAGTTTTCCTTTTCCTTATTCCTCCTTTGTGACTAATTATACCTCAAGTTATAATAGCACTCTACATCGGAGAGGATAACGTCTTTTGTTATCATTGTGGCAGGTATTGCCATTGTGAAAGTTCTGTGTTTCCTCTTGATACTAGGCTATATATAGCTCATGAAACTTCATGTGGTTACAGCTAAGTCAGTGGAACCAACATGAATTTCCATTATATAAGGATCTGAGCCTCAAAAAAATAAACCCAATACAACCTTCAAGTTGCTAGGTGATGTATTAACAGATTTTTATTTAGACTTTTTGATATTTTCTCATTAATACAATTAAATAAAAGCAAAGTAATTTTCATGTTTACAAAGTACTTAGCATTCAATTATGACTGCTCTAGTAACTTATTTTTTTCCCATTGTCTTTACTTTAATTCATCTCTCTCTGGCTTTATGCTGAATGCTGCATAACAGCATTCCTGTTCCTTTGCTCCTGTACTTGGAAAAGTTAGAATTTCCCAATGATGTCAGTATTGGCAAACATGTTGAATTATTGTTAAAAAGGAACCCCAACAGAGATTCTTAAGTAGCTAGAGTTTTTATTGTAAGATTGTTTCCATCATTATAGTTTATGCCTATGTAAAATGACTTTCAGCAGTTTTTTGTGCACACACATGCTCTTGTTCTCTCTCTTCTTGTGCTTGCTCATGCTCTTCTTGTGATTGCTTATGCTCTCTCTCTGGCATTCGCACAATATTAGCCTTAATTTAGGGAAAAAGACTGAAAGCTTTGAAAAATAAATTATGGAAACTGGAACGTGCATCTGACAGCAATAATAACAGGTTTCCTAATCTATTATATCTGTGCGTTATTAAGAAATAAGATGTCCTGTCTATCTTTTAGGTTTTGTTGTGTGACTATTTAATGTTTGTAGCTCTTCATCAAATACTATTTGAAGTAGTGTGTATAAAGTGCTTTATATGAGTGCCCCATGTTTCTGTTCTCTGGCAGTGTTCTACAGCCAATGACTTAAAGATATAGGCTGGTTAGGGCTTTATTCTGTATTCTTTATTTTCAGTCTATAATTGAAATAGGGGCATGATTTCTTATCTGTGCATCATGACAATCAAATATACTTTCAAAGCTTATAGTTCACTCTCTAGTTTGTCCTAAAAATGAAAGTCCAAAAATATTCTGGACAAAGAAAAACAAAGTCATAATGAATGAATGTCCTTTTGATCCTGCAGTGAGGAAAGAAAATTAATTGGTAGAGCTACCAAAGGTGGACTTGAAAAGGGAATACTGATAGAAAAAGCCAACTGAACTACTTCAGGCCAAAGGCTTGGCCAGTTACTTGTACGACTAAGCTGCTAGCGATAGTTTGAACACTTCAAAGGGGTAATGGCCTGAACTTTATAGATGCTTGAATTTGCAGTGTTTTACTAAAAGGGAATATTTTAAAAATTCAAAAATAAAGTGTTAAAATGTTAGGACCACAAGTCTATTCCTGTTAAAACTCACGTTTTGCTGTGACTTTCAGTGAAAAGAAGATCAAGCATTTATTAGGTTGCCTCTGTTGATTACCAAGTTGCTAGTACTTTAACACTGGTTAAATTAATCCTGATAATGCCTAGTGCTTATATTGAAAATAGCTTCACAACAATATGAATAAATGATGCTTATATTGAAAATAGCTTCACAACAATATAATAAATGATGCTTATATTGAAAATAGCTTCACAACAATATGAATAAATGATTGGAGCAAAAAATGTGTAGCTATTTAGAGGACAAATACTTTAAAAAATGTCTATTACACCCAGTACCATAAAACCACGGATTAAACGCAGCAGGTTTCCTGTCTGTCATCGGAAAGAAGTTTATTAGTTCCAGAGTCTGCCATGACTAAGCGCTGTCATTCCTCATCAAGTCCAGCTCTGAAACCCCAAAGCTCAGAAAAGACAAGGTGACTGTCTTGTTAGAAAAGTCCCTGAGGGCGATTGGGTGATAATCAAACTCTGAAGAGCAGCCTAGTTCTTCTAGACACGTAGTTTCCTTGAGGCCTGCTTTTCCTAGGCATTAGCACAGATCTGCTTACTGTGGGCTTCATAGCAGATAAAAACATCTTTCCAAGAGTAAATCAGAGCTTTTAAATAAAAACACAACAACATAACTTAGAGGAACTCTTGGCAGAACTCCACAGCTTGGTGTCATTTGAGTATCTAAATGAAGATATTAGTTGACATGCAAGCAGAGTAGAAACTGCTGCCAAGACAAGGTTTGGACAAAACTTCTGCAGCTATATTTTGCAAGGCATCTTCAGAGTGGGTAATCTTTTCAAGTACATTTAGACTGGTGGAAAAGGAAAGAAAAAAAGAATGTGGAGGATTTTTAGCCTTCAATAAATTCATATAGGACATTGGGAGAGCAAGAGAAAAATGGAAAGAAACATCTTGAAAATTAATATCTGTCTAGGGCAAAAGTTTTGGGAGGGTTGGGATTTGTTTTTGTCTGTATGGTTTTTGTTTGTTTGTTTTGGGGTTTGGCTTGGGATTTTTTGTTCGGTTTTTGTTTGCTTTTGTTGTTTCTTTGGGTTTCTGTGGGTTGGTTTGTTTGTTTGTTTTTACTAACTCCTTGAGGAAACAAGGATTACTTGGTAATGCTGTCTTTCTTTGTTTCTCTCCATCCGGTCATTTCACCAATAATAGCATTTGATTTGCTAGCTACTTTCAAGCAAATGTGAAATACACTTATCAAGCAAATGTGAAATATACTTAAATTCCTATAAGATCGGTGGAAACTGGTGCTTAGATGCAGGTGATTTACTCAAAATAATGCCCCACTAAAGGAAAAGCAGGCAGAATACACATGGTTCTTTGGAATAAGTGTGAGATTCCTGTGGTGAGTAAATCTTGGTAGGGGGAATCAAAGGATACAAATTCATAGGAAGGTTCCATTACTTCTGCTATTTATGAACTAGCTTTTTTTTTTCTTTGAGAAGGCTTTCTTAAATTCTGTGCAAAAGCTAGGAAGGAAATGTATCAATTTTTAAGATCATATTTTTCATGTTGGAAAGAGATTGTCTTATAAATACTCTTAGATATTTGATTGTCTGCAAATTCAACTTTGGACTATAATTCGTACTGCCGTGTTTGACGATGGACATTTCTTGGAATAAAATTTTGAGAAATACAAACTGTAGTGAATTATATTACTAATAAAGTCAAAAGGTGCTTGAAGTATTTATCCATTAACTAGTTTTAAACTGGTTATCATATTTTTATAGCCTTAGTACAAGCTTATGAGGAGCTACAGCTGTTGTCTATAATATAGAAGCATAGAATAGTGCAGGTTGGAAGGGACCTCAAAACATCATCTGGAACAATCTTTCATGGGAAAGAGAACCTAGCTGAGATTGTATAGCACCCTGTTCAACTGCATCTTGAAAACCTCCAGTGATGGGGACTTTTGCTGGGGAGGTTGTTCCAGTGAATGATTGTTCTCACTGTATTAATCTGTGAAATTTCTTTCATTTATTAATAATCTGCCTTACATACCAAGATCTTTCTGAGGTAGGCCACGAAGATGATCAGAGGGCTGGAGCACCTCCCCTATGAGGACAGGCTGAGAGAGTTGGGGCTGTTCATCCGGGAGAAGAGAAGGCTCCAGGGAGACCTTATAGCAGCCTTCCAGTACCTGAAGGGGGCTACAGGAGAGATGGGGAGGCACTCTTGATCAGGGAGTGTAGTGATAGGATGAGGGGTAACGGTTTTAAGCTGAGAGAGGGTAGACTGAGATTAGACATCAGGAAGACATTTTTTACTGTGAGGGTGGTGAGGCACTGGAATAGGTTACCCAGATTTGTGGATGCCCCAGAGGTGTTCAAGGCCAGGCTGGATGAGGCTTTGAGCAACCTGGTCTGGTGGAAAGTGTCCCTGCCCATGGCAGGGGGGTTGTAACTAGATGATCTTTAAGGTCCCTTCCAGCCCTAACCATTCTATGATTAGATGGATTTCTTTCCCTGTGGTTAAAGTCTGACTAGCTAAGCCTAACTATTCCAGTTATCACAAAGTTTAATAAAGCCATTAAATCCAAAGAAATCTATATTTCTGATTTCCTGAATTGAAAGGTATTAGATGAAAAATAAATTTATTTTATGAGTTGGAAGCTTTCTAGTTTTATTATTTCCGGGGAGAGGCTTGAGGAGAGCATGGAGGAGTTTAAGACATGCAAAAACTGAATTTAAAATAAAGGCAGTTGTTGGTAATAAAGTTATGTTTAAACAGTAGGAATAGCTTATTAAGGAGATGTCATAATGACCGTTTCCAGCAAGTGTGGAGTAATTGGCTTAAGTAGCCACTTGATGTCACCCTGGTGCTAGAAAATTTGTCTAAAAAGTATTTAAAAACCTTTGAATCAAGGAGAATGATTGTTTCAGTGAACTTGGCTACTCTATATTCTTAACTTTTTTTTCTGTTCTCTGCAAACTGTAGCTTCCCCCGCAGTCATGCATAATCTGTTTAAGAAGCTTTTTGCCAGGATACTTAGTCTGTTCTTTTTTCTTTGCCTTGAAATAGTTGCAAATTTTCAAGAAAATGTGACTCTCACTTATCCTTTATGTAACTAGGTTGATACCAACAGTTCAACAGTTATGTTATTTTGGCCCAAATTACTCTATCAATACTGGATCAAAAACATGTATGAAATCTTTCAAGAATTTGAGTGATGATTTTACTTCCAAGATCATCCAGCTGTATTGTGCCACTTCTGTCCTTTTTTTTCTGACCAACAATAAAACTTCACGAAGACAGTTAAATTTTTATCCTGGACATGTTGTTTAATGTTTTCTCCTTGGCATTCATCTTGATATAAAGAAGTAAAAGGTCTCATTTTATCATTGTGCATTCTTTGGCAGGGAGGGGAGAGGGCAGAAAGGATGTCTGTCTCTTAGACAAACTTCATAGGATTCAGACCAAAAATTTATATTGGCTTTCTGGGAATTCATTTTCTCTGACACTTTTGCCAGCGTAAAATATCCCTGATCTCTTGAAGTCTCTTTCTCCTACCACTCTTCCTCCTTCCACCTAGACAGATTCCCCAGATCAACAAATTTGGTAGTGTTTTCTGAATTCCCTGTGACTTCTTGTTCTTTGCTCTTAACTAATTTGGTTCTTTATACTTGTTCTCCATTCTGTAACTGTTAGGCCTGTAATCTTCTATCATACAATTAGCAAGATTTTCTCACAGTACTTCCCTGGAGTTGTAAAATATTTGCTTTGGCAGAGTACCACTTTGTTTTCATGACTACCTTCTATTTACAAGAGATTACAAGTTTGTGTTGTCATTTGAAACTTTCACAAATTCTACTTCATGTTATTGTGTAATCTAGAAGATCATTTACAGTCTATACACTGATACAAGAACATCTTGGGTTTTAAGTTCAAGGAATGAACCATTAAGTGCACAGACTCACTGATAATCTGAGAAACCCTCAGTAAGAAACTGTTAGTTGTGTTTCTGTATATGTTTGTGATCCCAGGGCCTTCACTGACAGCTGCTTAAGAAAGATAAAGCTGAGACTGAAAGAGTCCAGATAGGTGTTAAGAAAGTGATTAAAGGCATAGTAGTGCTTCTGCTGGAACAAAGAGAGATTGAAAAGAACCAGGATAATTCAGTCTCAAGAAGGAGAATAATAGGGATTTGATGGAGGTGAGAAGATTAGTTACAAAATTACTACAGTCTTCTTTTTAGCTCTGTCTCAAAGTATGAAGTAAGGAGATAAAGTGAAATTAAAGGACAAAGGGACTTTTTTTCCTGGAGTATAATCACACATTGGCATTTGCCTTCTGCCTGTTTCAGGAGGCCATTGAGACAAGTCAGGAGCTCACTGTAGCCACCTTTTAAGGGTTCGTTAACAGCAATTAGTAGAAAATTTTTCCTTTGAGTACTTTGCAGAACACTACTGAACAATTAGAAGTGTAGGTTCAAAAACAAGGACCTAGAGCATGATGTCATATAAAAAAACAGGAAGTATATGAATTAAAGAGAATGCCTCTACTTGAACTCCCACAAATTATTTATGGCTGCAACAGCTTTTTTGGTTGCCAGAGTGGGGATGTATATGGTTGTTTTAATCCAAGTTTATAGAGAAACACTTTTTATTTGCTCTTCCCATTTACAGCAATTTGGGTAAGATTCATGTCCTCAAAGTCTAACACTTTCAGTGTAAATATTTGCAAATATTAACTCTTTTGAAGATTTCAGTGAATGGAAATAGATACTTTTAGGGCATAGATTGTATTATCTTGCATAGATGTCTAAAATAGGTCAGATGAAGTGCGTTATAGAAGTGAATATTTCTTTCCCTGCTGCATATTACTTCTTACTAAACAAGTCTAGACCTTACATGCAGGTAGCGACAATGTAACCATCTAAAGTTAGGTGAGATCTATCTCATCTTGGTTATTGATCACAGTTGCTGACAACTGTCTTTTATAGTTGCAGTCTTTCAAAACGTTAGGAGAGATTATCTACAGCCTCTTCTGCTTCTACTTGCTGTCTCCATTCCATAAATTCTTCTATATTCACTCCTGCAAAAGTGCTATTACAAAATCCTGTAGATTTTATTATCTTCAGTGATGGGTTTCATCAGATATTTATGGAATTAGTCCTCTGTTTATATTATAAAGTTTTAAAATTGAACTACTTTGGATCTGCTAAAACCATTGTGCACAAGAGTTCACCATTTTTGTGTTGTTCAAAATTCAGACAATAAACTGTTTAACTGACATAAAGTCTTAGTGACTTTCCAGTTGCTGCTAATCCACGTGGAGTTCTCATCTATATAATGACAGTCTGCATACTGTAACTGAATTGTGTAAAATATCCCTCTGTTCCTCCAGACAATATCTGGTGTCTTAAGACTGAATATCATTTATGCAGTAGCTCTTTTCTGTCACCCTAGCCATTAGGGGAAACTCAGAAAAGATGTAGATGCAATTTGATACTACGTATTTTGCCTGAATGTAAGTGCACATGAGAACCTGGCTGCTAATGGAAACAGATGGCCAGCTACCAAAAGCATTTGTAATATCACTTTGATCATATTAGTTCAGACATGCGCAGTTACTTTTCTGTCTACTTTAGGTTTTGTGTGTGCCTGATAGCCTTATAATCTTGAATGATTCATCTCCACTGCACTTCCATGATTTTTCCATAGTGCCTTATGTATGCTGGATGGAGAGTGTTTACTTAGGGCAGTATTCCATTCTTCTGACTGATATTCTACAGAAATGCTCCGGAATTCAGGGAGGCTTAAGTGACCTTGCACAGAAAAACTGAAGTCTTGCTGTATCAAGACTGTTAGTGCTGGTAAAGCAAAATGGTTCTTAGATGTGCATAGACAGTTATTAAGCTGTTATTGCAAGATCTTGCCAGCACTGATGAATCTTAAATTTAACCTTGTCTGTACTTCAGTAGTTTAGAATATTTTTCACCTGTCAAGCAAAAAAGTTGAAACTTCACCATTTTAAACATTTAGATGACTTTAAATAGTTAAAATTTGTATGTCCCAGGTTAATAGAAATTTGAAATGAGATAAGATTTTCTTAGATTATACAAAGGAGAATGAAAGCAGAGAAATGACAAACTGATGTATGGGAAGCAATATATGAGATGTGACTGATAAATTATCTTCTGATATGTTAATGAATTCCAGATAGAGAAGCTTGCAATATGATGATTTATTGAGATTTTAATAAAGTAAATTAAAAATTGAAAGGTGATCGGAGTGAAAGAATCCCCAGGAATCTTTTGAAAAAATAATTAGGAGTTTGAACATTTAAAGAGGTTTTTTATAGACATAGACCCTGATATTCACATATACACACATTTGCATTTTAAATCAATACATCTGAAAAAATCCACTGAGCCTCCAGTCAGTACCAATTCTCCTTACACTTATGTAGAAATAACAAATTTTAAAGCACTTATTTAGAAATATGTACTACACTCTTGCATACACTAAAAAAAAAATAAAAATCCATATTTAGTGCCAGACTCTTTTGAGCCATGCAGAAAGTCTTTTACTGATGAGTAAAGATAATACACAGACAGATGCAAAAACACTTGAACAAATTAAGGTATTTGTGATTAAAACTTAGCTGTAGTCAAAAGGAGACAGTTAGGTAGGACTTCTTCAAGGAAAACTAATGCTGAAGTGCTATTTTTTTTCTGTTTTGCTTTCCCACAGGAAACACAAACTACCTGTAGAAAAAATAAGAAGCTACTGCTGTGTCAGGAAAAAAAGTAATTGTAGCTGTCAACTCAGCATGGTAGTAATTCCAGTTAACTGGGTGAAACTTATAGAGCTAAGATGTATCTTTAGCACCCAAGAACAGGCACCATGTCTTTAGTTTGTCTGAAAAATGTCCTTATTTGCTCAGCATCTGATTCAACATGTTTGATTGTTAATGTCCATATTGTAATTTTCTGTCATTAGAAGCACATTATATAAAATTAGTTCAATTGAGAGATAATTCTTTATAATACAGAATATTTCTAAAACCATCAGTATTCTATTTATACTACAGTGAGTATTCAAACAGCATGGATTAATCTTGAGAGGAAAAAAAATAATCTGATATAGCTAAAAATAGCAATGTAATGGATAAGATTCTACACACTCAAATAATACACGCACATAAAATACTTGAGAAACAGCTCCCCGCTTAATTTTTTCTAATATTCTTCTTATATGATACATCAGTTTATTCTTTACTGTTTAACTCATAATTTTTCTCTTTTAAAATAAAGATCTGTTTAGCATTTGTTGATTCTCACCCTCCCCACAGTATCTAAGTATATCTGCATATTATGACAATAAATTTTAACTTTTTCCACATGAAATACGGGCACTGTTTTGTATACCCCAGGTATGACAAGAATGCTTTTAATGTTGACTTCTGCTGTGTGTTTTGCAAGTTCTCTTAGTTCAGAAGCTCTGAATGTCTGCTTTTGGAGGAAACAAATGCATGTCTTCTCCCTCTCTTCTCAGCTGTTCCCAGTAGTTTGATTTTCTTTCCCTTACTACAGAAAGACATGGACCCATTGCATTTAAGAAATTTGGAAGATAATTTTCTTTCTGTTTTTTTTTTTTTTTTTTTTTTTTTTTGCCTGATTCCTTATCCATAGTTCAGACTGATAAACCATCACTGATACTCCACTATAGAGAATGGGCTACCTGTCCCCAAGGATGTTTTGCCCATAGCAGAGGTATAAGCACGGTATGGCTGTGTTCTGTTTGCATAGTTCAGGGAGCTGCTTAGGGAATAATGCAGTCTTTGGGACTATCTATTGATTAGTGCAGAATTATGTCGGTAAAGGATGCTAACAGTGGCTCACATCAGTATAGGCATTGCCTGCAAAGGGTGGCTTGTTTTTATTTAAAATTCTATAGCTTCACGTAAAGAAACTGTCCTAACAGCATTTGACTTTTTCCTTTTTGCAAAATTTTCGCTGGTTAAACATGTATCAAATTTAACTGCTGCTGAAGGAAGTCACAGTAAATTAAGAGCTGATGGGTAAGCCTGGAGCTTTGAAGAGAAAACTGCTCCTTCCTCTTTACAAAAAGCTTTGAAAAAATGTAGTTTCTCTTCAGTTATTTGGTCACAGTGACTGAGGCATGGAAAAACTGAGAGAGATGTGATTTGGATGAAGAAGAGATTAGGAGGTACCAGAATACGCTGCTGGCTTCCAGAGACTGGAAGGATATTTTACACTGTAATTTTTTAGAAAGTGCCAGAGAACAGGTATTTGATTGAGAATAAACTAAAAGTTTTTTGTAAAATGGTTGCTTCCCAGCACTTAAAAAAAAAAAAAGTTCTTTCATTTGTTAATGGGTTTATAAATGTAAACTCTATGTCATTCCCATCCATAACAGACATACTAACTTCTAGGTATAATTCATCAAGAAAACACAATTATGTTGGCTATAAAATCAGACATTTATTAAATTATGTAATTTATACTTCATTCTCATAGGCAGAATGCCTGACAGTATTGGAGCACAAATATAGCTCTAATCTCATGTGATTTAACTCCTTTCTTGCATAAAGATATAGGAAAGCTTCATAACTGAGTAATAGCAAAATCCACGTGAAATGTGGGTAATCAAAGTAATGGAAAGACTTGATTATAGAGCAGAGATTGAAAATCTGGAGTTTCTGTTTAAAACATGTTGCACAAATCTTTCTAAAGAATAACACAACTCATTATAAGGAAAAAAGAATATAAAGAATATGTATCACTGATTATTATCAACAAAAGAATATATCCTGTAGATTTAAAAAAAAATAGTGTTGTTCTAAAATCTGAGTTTAATCTAAATGTTACAAGTTCCTACTATGTGCCAGATCCAGATTAAATTAGCAGAAGAATTTGGATTTGAGTTATCCATATAGCATAGTCCTGATAAGTAGAGGTTGGCCTCTGTGATTTATAACTGTTTGTCTTAACACCTTTTTGCATCATCTCTGATACTGCAGATCCAGATAGTTCTCCAGCTATGAAGAGGAAGTGTGTGATGAATCTCTCTCCAACTTTGCCAGCTCCCATGTTTGAAGTGCAAGTCTCAAGTTGCTCTTTTTTCCCCAAAAGTTTCAGCTATTGGAATTTTGGGAATATATTAGTGTAAGTATCTTGGCTTCTTATTTTTTATATTAAAGAAAATGCCCATGTTTTCCGGTTGTAGAGAAAAGCATGGATATATGGCACTAGAACACCCTGAGGGCTTAAAAATGGAAGGTAAAAATCAATCTGAAGAGTGTAAAGAAACCTGTGACTTTTCTTTCAGTCTTGCAGTTCTTTGGGGTTGGCTTATTTTTCTAAGCCACCTGGGATGGCAGATGGTGCTAGCATATTTTTGAACCTAGTTATTTTCTTGCCTATTTTTGCCTAGCGTTGTGTCTCACAAGGGTCTGGTTTGGTTCCTATACTTAATTTGTAAGGCACAATCTGATTTGAGAGTTTGAGAGCAAAATGGCATGAGTTATCATTAGCATAATCTGTATAAAGTTGCAACTAAGGAAGACATGCAATTGTTTGCCATTTATATGACTGCAGTACATGATAAAAAGACAAGATTAGGTAAAACAGAATCCCTGCAGATTTAATTTATCGTGATGGGTTCAGGCAGGAGGTCAGAAGAAAGTGTTATTTCCCTAGGCCTTTTGAATTGTGATGAGGTACCACTCCTGCAGGCCAGCAGGTTGTTCAGTCTACCTGCTGCTATTGACCAGAGGCTGCAATTTAAGGACCTGAAGCTACTGTTAACTTTATTGTGATGAAAATGAGATCAAGCTCTGTTAAATTCCCTGATGATAATCACCATGCATATCTTTGTGAAGTGGCAGCCAGTTTAAAGAATTACGTGCAGTTTATTGGGCAACTTGCATAAATAATCTGTTGCCTGCAGCTGGTTCACTATGTAGTTGTGTGTTATTGTTGCAAGAAGAGATTAGCAGAAGGGAGTGTGACTTTTCACAATGTTTTGCTATCTGTCTCAGCTGCCTAGTAGCCCAAGGTTTAAGACTTTTCATGTTAATATTTAAAGTCCCAAGAGGAAGGCATCCCAAGTGCATTTTTGAGCTGCTGATGCCCTGTATTCCATTTCATCCCTGACATTTAGGAGAGAGAGATTTTGGGCCTGAGTGCTTTCTGAAATGGAATAAACTGAGAGTGTACAGTATCTTTTCCTCTGGAGTACTAGGTGTGTGGAATGTTTTCCCTCCAGAGCTCAAATGTGTCACAAATTTACTGTGTTTAAAAACATTCTTTTCACCTGTAACCAGAAAGCTTTGTGCAATAATACTTTTAGTTGTAACTATTTCACTGTTAGTAGTTATGATTCAAAGTAGCGAGTAAGGAAGAAAGACTGAGGAAATGTTCTAATCTTATTAAAGAGTCATAACTCTTTGCCTTGGACATTGCTTATGAAAAATTATTAATTTGACTTTTTTAGCTTCTCAGTGTTTTTGAGAACCTTTGAAAGACTATTATACTTGCTTATTAAATGCTTCAGACAAATAAGATTTTTTTCACTTGCAAAATGCCCGAAGTGCACCTACTAAACATGCTGAGACTCTTTTGCTAAAGGCATCTTTATTATTCTGTCTCTCTTTCATCTGCCTGACATGACTACAAGATAAGTAAATCCAAATTCATCTTCGCATCCAGCAAAATTCTAGCAGCTTTACTTACCTTGAGTAGGATACAACTGTATCTGAGGTCCTACTGAAGACACAGGTAGCATGAATAAAATATCAGAATACAGCACATTTAAATCAATGGTCCAGATCTGCAGCCTTAGCTCCAGAGTTATGTGTGTTACAAGTAGGAGTTTTTTCTGGTCAAAGGCCACAGAATCAGCCTCCCATTTGTTTTGTTTATTTTGATCTTCCTATCAATAAAGTACTGTGAATCCTGAAATGTTTATGAGACTTCTCTATTGCTCTCACTTTCAGCGTTGTATTATACTATGTATGAATTGGTTAGATATCATCTCATAAAATTTTTCAACCAGCACTACACTTAAGCCAATCATGTAAAGTTTGGCAGTTTTCTTGCCCAGCCTATTACTACTTAAAAAAATGCTGCTGCACTGTCATTCATTGATATTCAAAAAGATCTAAAAGATCATCAGTGAACAGGAAAAAAATGGTCAGTGAATACAACTTTGAATCAGCAGCAATAAAAATAACTTTTGGTATTTCAGATAAAATGCTTTCTAAAGTAAAACAAAAATATTTAAAATAATTTATTTGGCTTAGTGTTGAAAATACTATGTTTATATTTATTTTATGAACTGGTATCTTTATCAGCACAGAAGCATGTTAGAAGATATTCTGTCATTGGCTCAGCTTTAGGCAATTATACATGTAAACATAATTACTATGGTACTCTTTTTTTCAACATATTGGTCTCAAGTTTTTGATGAATGAATCTGCAATGTGTTTTGCTGACATCTTTTTGAATTGAATTAATCCAATATTAATTTACTTTAGATGTGCCAGAAGCATCATCCTATTACTAATAAGTTGAAATAGACAGTAGGAAACACAGGTCCCTTCCTGGCATTGCCAGAATGCATCGCTGTGTGTATCCAGCAATCTGGGTGATATGTTGACAGAATGAGGCCAGCGAAGCAAATAAAGGAATTTCGCCCCCCTCTCTCCTTGCAGTTTATTGCCTGTCATTGACTAACTCACTGACTAGAATTTCTACAGAGAACTCAGAGAGAGAAATAGCTTCTATATTAGCATTACCATCAAATACTTAATTTGTGTATTAAGTGATAAGAATATCTATATGTCAGAAAGTACAGTTATTTAATTTGGTTTATCAATCACCTAAGACGGAAGTAGCATTCTCTCCATATATACTTTTCAGGTTAGATCCTTAGCTACAAATTAAGAGTAGTTTTACTGCAGTCACTGTAGCTGACTGAAGTCAGTGCTGCTTTATATTAGTGGAACACATGAATCCAAATGCTTCTGCTAAATAGCAAATAAATATTTATTTTTTAAAATGGCCTGTCCCCCAAAAAATATCCTTAGTCATTATATTTGCTATGTGTATTAGGATTAGCTATTTTGTCTTAATAGCTTGCAAGCTATCTGATTCCCTGATATACCAACACAACATAGAGACAAAATCTATTTGTTTTTGAAAGCTGTAGTATATGCTTTAGCTTTTGCTTTTCTCAGATCAAGAAAGCTCAGTTTAAGATAAAAACTATTTATTAGATTATAGATAGAGAAGAAAATCAACTATAGTGGGTGACTGGCAGTGAAGTCGCATTTATGTGAAATAAACATCCTGGGCTTTAGTATTAAAGTGCGGTAACATAATCCTGTTCCCTTTCATCATAATACACCGATGATCAGGATAGGGAGTCATACAAGCACATACATTGGGACCCTAACAAGATAACAAGCTTCTGTATTTTCTGGCTCATTGTATAGCTACATTGTGTAGTTACAGAAAGCTGGATTAGTATATTTTATTCATACTTTTCTGGATGGCTGTATTTGTCTCGAATAATTACCATGTGTGAAAACTGGGTTTTTGGACAAAAATAATGGAGGACCCAGCACCTAGTAAAAGAAACTAAATGAGGTTTCCAAAGTTAGTTTGCTACTAACAAAGGAACACATAATGCAATTCTGCAATAGTCTGTCCTGCGGGCAATTTGACGGAAAAAAAGTCATCTAACTGCTTGTTTCCACAGAGGCACCCTAAGAACTGGAAAAAAGATTTTACTCGGATGGAAGCCTGCATGTCTGTTTGATAGAAGGGGGAACCCACTCTTCCCAAACTCACAAAAGATGTTGCAAGCAGTCATTTGGATGGCCAAAGCAGCCCTGATCTCTCTGTGCATAAGGTCGAGCACACAATAGTCTGTATGATTCAGCGGGTAACCATTTTAAGTGATCATAGTTTTATTTCATATGCCATTTTTTCCATTCATGTGGAAATGTAACACTTAGCTATCATCACTTCGATGCAAGTGAATAATATTGGGAACTCTGCCCATATAACATTGAAATCAGCTGTCAAAAAGGGTATTTGCTATGAAAATATTTTTTCAAGGGAGAGGCTAGAGGGTGCAACACAAGGCATGAAAGAACTAAAATGAAAGTGAACAGTTTTCTAGTGGTACTGAAAAGATAGTAACTTTTGAATGGTAATTTATTTATGACACTGAAACCAAAATATTTTTAACTTCCCAGATAAATTTTGATTTTAAAATTCCAAATTTGTTATTAAACAATGTAGAGGAGGCTTTCCTCCCCCTAAATTAAAGGAAATGAAAACACACAGAAAGTTTATTTTTCAAAAGTATGAAAGCCAGTTTACTTAAATCCTGTTCTGCTGTGCTTACTGTACATAAACAGGCCCTAAGTATATGGTCCATTAGCCATTTTTTTTTCTCCAGAGAATCTGCTCCTCAGTTTTATTCATTTTGTTGTATATACACTTGACAAAGAACTTCAGTCACAGGTTGTCTGACAAACACATAATGGATGAAGCTTACTTTGAGAATACAATACCCATTGTCTGCAGGGTGAAAATATTAAAGAGCAATATATGGTGCTAGCTCATAGAAGATGCCTAATGCATGGCCTAAACAGACTTCAGTTTATTAATACAATAAATAATAAGTTACAGATAACTCATACTGGAACTGTTGCCCCTGGTTCAGTATGCCTTCAACAGGATCACTTTAGTGCACAGCTGTAGACTCTGCTTGTTTTTGTTTTAGACTGTGTTTTGCAAGCTGTGTATGATGTGTGCATGCATGTGTAACTATAGCATATGTTGTTTAATGAGCCTTTAATCTTTCTTCACTCGAGGCAGCAATGCACCCCCTGCAGTTCCAAGTGTTCCATCTGTGTCACTTGTCTTGAGTTGTAGATTTGTATCTTGGCAGAGTATAGAAAAGATATCTTCAATCTTCTCATGACAGTTGCGCAGCATTTTTCTAGGCTGACAGTCATTGTCAAATCAACAACAAAACTGCTGCATCTAGTGCTGCTAATTTTCCGTAAGGAATTTAAAAATGCCCAATACTTAGTATAGAGAATTGTTACTTCCTATCCAATTTGCCTTAGGAGCACTGCAGCATTTCAGCCTGGGATAGACATAATATATTCAACCTAGCCTACGGTATTGTGTTGTAGCCTAATAAGATGAAATAGAGTGTTTTGAAAATATGTATTCGTGCATGTCCCTAACAGCCTAATGACCATAAAATTAATTCAGGCACGCAGAATACCTGGATAAATCCCTGGAGTAGCATGTTACTTAGTGTTGTGCATTATCAGGCCAATCATAATTCTCTTGTGTAACTGTGCCATATTACGTCAACCAATATTTATCAGAAGAGGGCCTTCAGCTCAGGTTTTATTGCATTCTACTTGCCTTTGCCTTATTTTTTCCTATTACAAATTTGGCTGATACATTCCTAATAGAAAGCTTATGATGGACCAAAATCAAAAAAGTTAAAAAATAAGAAAATCTTAGCCTGTCTGAGTTGCAAAGGGAATGAGTTCTTAATTGCCTGTGCTTCCCTTTTTTATTCCTCAGAATAAGAAAAACTATAATGTAGTTGTGTTATCTAATAAAGAGTGAGAAAATACAGATTGTTAAACTATTATCAGTTCCCGTGTAAGAATGTTCTTCACTGAGAACTGTAATAAACTGAAGTAATAGTCTTAATTCTGGTATAACTCTCCATTTTTATTGCAGTGTGACTCAAACCACCTTTTTGTCTCAGAGGAAACAATGCAAAACCAGAGAAATGTCCTTTGAGAGAAAAACTGTACCACTGGTAAAGAGTTTACACTAAGATGTTTTCCTTTAAACACTTACTGGGAAGTTTTTGTAATGGAACTAAAAGAACATACAACATAACAAGTGTAAGACCATTTCTGTCAGAAAGTAGACTTCATAGTACTTTTACATGGGCTAATACATAAGTAACTGTACATTTTACATCACATCTATTTTACCAGGAAAGTATGCTTTATGTCAGTCTGGTTTGAATCTGTTGTATTTTCCCTAAGTAGCACATTCAACTTCAAGTACTAATTTATCCTTTGCAGTTCTGTTAGTATCCTGGATTCCAATAATTTTTCAGGAATTGTGGTAAGCTCATGTCACTTTTAATTAACCTTAAAGTCATGGCAATTCCTCTATAATCACAGAATGATACTATAGAGTCTTTTCATCCACTGTTGGTTGTAACTTTTTAATTTGTTCTATAAAATAGCAAAACAATTTAGTAAGTCACATTGAAACTTGAAGTAATTGAAGTGGAAGTTATTTGGCCAGTAACTAAATACTGACCATTAACTGCTGGTAATGATCAACGTACTAGCCAAATTATTACTGATTTAAATTTCAATGTGTCTGTTCATTTCTATGATAAAGTTCAAGCTTTTTTAAGGAACAAACGAAGGATCAAATCCACAAGAATAGAAAATAATAATCTACAGGAGCATAATCTTTATTTAAATTAAATGTTCCTTTCTCTGCAAGGAAATGTTATTGTGAGTATTGTTATTGTGCTGCTCTTACCATGAATCAAGGTATTGAGGGGGTATGTCTCTCTTTCTTATTTTTATTATTTTTTAAAAAACTGTGCTCCTATAAAACAAAGTAATAACCCTTATTTTTAGTTTTGACCCCATAGATTGAACAAGAAATTATAGGGATTATGACAATATTCAATTTTTTGTCCAACTCATGAAAGCATCTGAATTGACAATAAGCAGTTGTGGGAAGCAACCCATTTTTAAAATTTCTTCTTGATGCACTCTTGAAATGTGCACAAAGACTGAAAACTCTATATGTAGATGTGCTCCCCTATGGCTGTCAATTTAGTATCTCTTTGACATGTTGTATAGGACTATTTATTGGTTTTGTATCAAAAGGATACTGCAGGAGTTGATGTGTAGCAGCATATGATGATGTGCACTAAACGTACACCCTCTGTAAAGTTCTCCACAATACTGCCTGTGGATATTCCAAAAACGTCTCTGCTTTAACAGGTATTCTTTAGGAGGAACTGTAAGTGCTCTATCAAGGCTAAGCTGTGCAAGAAAAGACCAGAAGTCAGCCCAAGGCCTTTGCGCAGATAGATACAGCGGACACAATGCAAAAATCCAACCTTCTTCCTCGTAAAATAATGGGGGTGAGTTCAAGAGAGGAACCTCTCTCTGTTTTCTTCCCATTAGTTAAGTATGAGGACGTTTTTGGCTCAAAAACCTAGCTCTTAATTTTCTCAATGCTTTTTCTTTGTATACTATAGGTAATACATATAGCCTGTATAAAACAAAACAAAACAAAAACTAATATGAGACTCCTCTAGGTATTGAGTGTGAATGTACTGCTTACTGTGGGAAAGGCTCAACTGATCCAGTTACAGCTGCACTTGCTTGATATTGCTAATTCTCAGTGATATTAGATCAAAACAACTATGTCATTTTAACTAAAAAAGGAAGGGAACAGTATTTAAAGTGAAGGTTTAATATTTGTGGAACGCAAAACAACATCAAAGAACTGCTCAAATAATAAATTCTGCAGTAGTCTCACACATGTGACTATATCATCTGTTTCAGTTGCTCCCAACAACCTTTGAAAAAAAATGCATGATCTCTTTAAGCAACTTTCCCACATTAAATTTATTTCTGCAAACACTTCTTGAGAGATAATGAGATGAAAGTCCTTTGATGACCAATTGGGAGAATAGTTTATGGTTTGCCATAAATTGTGGAAATTCGTAAGAGATATTTGTAATTTCTCAAATTGAGAACTTGTCTTGCTCATAACATCTTTAAACTGATTGTGAGCCTCCAGTTCTTTCCAAAATTTGACTAGTTTTTCATCCCAAGTGCCAAAAAATTAGTACTTTTTATTTCAGTATTACTAAAGTATAGCTTGGTGGATCTTCTGTGAAGTTGATCAGATCCCCTCCTGAGGATGATGGAAGGACTGTTATCTTTTGAAGACAGTAAGAATGGAGAAGGTCAGGACTGCATGACATAATATTTTTCAGACCACAAAATGAGAAACTGATTGAAACAGTTTGTAATGTTAAATTACAGTCTATTATATTTATTGAATTCTGTTATGCAGAGGGTAAGTTGAATCTTTGTAGACCATTTACCAAAACAAAACTTCAGATGAGAATCTTGATTTGTCTAAAACCAAACCAAAACTAACCCCTCACCCAAATTCCACAATGAATAACATATTTCTTCCGGTATTAGTAAACTCTAACCTGATAATTTAATTCCTTCCATCAACTCTGTCCTTCCCAAAAATGCTAAAAAAAAGCAGGAATGAAGGGTGCTAACAAATCAAGTAGATATACACAGCACTAATCCATACAGATCAGCTCTCCTTGAAACATAAATTCCAGAAAGGGACCTGCATTTTCAAAGACACATACAGCTTCTGCCAACTGGTGTTGCTGCATTCAACTCATTTAAAGATTAGCTGTAAACTTGATACCTGCAAGCACAAATACAGAAAGACATTAGAATTTTTTTTTTTTTGGAAGTCAGTGAAATTGAATGTGACTTATAGACATGTGAACTCTGCAATTACTGGCAATTACCCAAAACCTTTGTTAAAGTATACATTGTTTCTAAATCAGCTTTTTGCAAAAAAAATAAAAAAAAGAAAAAAGAAAACAACCTTACTCAACACAATTAAATTGAGTCATCATTGAAAAGAAGCAAAACAAGAATAATATAGAAATTTTTGGAATGTGTAAGAAAAAGGAGGCAATGCTGAAGGAAAAACTACAATCTATGATATAAACTGCTGCTACGTTGCTGCCTTCAATACTGCATTTCTGAAATTAGTGGACTGGAATGAGTTTTGTTCATCACTGATATTGCATTGGTCAGAAAAAACCAGGTTATGTTAAACACTATAGGGAATCTGGATTTTGGGCTTCTGTTATCAGATAAAAATGTTGTGCCTGCAAAATACAAAGTGCTGGTCCAATATAAAATCACCCTGCTGATTCAGAGTACAGAATTTTTCTGGGTTAACTTTTTACTTGACAAATAACAAAGAAGATGGTGTTAAGACTATACAACTGTAATTATTACAGTTTGCCTATCCAATGTCCTTGTAAAGATGGTATAAGGCCAGCATAAACATCCTATTCTTTGGTTAATTTGAAAGAAATGCATTCATATTCCCACACGGGATTCAGATCAACTTTGTACTTCTCAGTAGTGCCCAGATCTGATCTATATTAATGATTAAGAAGCCACAATCTCAGAAAAGGTGAAAGAAGTAAATAACAAGTTGGGCCACCTGTAGAAATCAGAGATGTAGTAAATAATCATACTTCAGAAAGATAATTTCAGAGGTTGATTCTATACTAATGACAAAAATATATATTTCTGTCATATATACACATAGAAGTAGCAGAAGAGATAACGAATAAGATTTATCAAATTATTTTTAACATTTTTCATTTATTGAAGGAATATTTGATGTAGGCTATTTTCACATAATCTGTCTGGGTCTGATTCTGACCAGCTTCAGTGGAATGCTGCTGTCTGCCTAACATCTAAGTAGTCCCCTCATAAAGTATTAGAAGCCTAGAAGTTAATGCCGCAATACATACCTTTTAGCTTGTGAAGTGGAAGACTGAATCCCACATTAGGAACTCCCATAGGCTGCACAGTGGCTTGGACAGGACACAGATTCAGGATCCTCACCAGGGATAGGTGGAGTTTGATGCTGCAATGCTCTGAGTGGACCCTCACAAGTACAGCTTACCAGTGTCCTGGAAGCTTCAAGAGGAATGTACCTAATGAATGCTTCCACTGGGGGTGCACCAGCATTTCTGTATTGCAAGGTACAGCTTCAAACAAGCACATCTGCATCTGTAGTTCTATCTGGCACCATGTTTAACATTTCTAGTTGGTTTTCTTCTTTGGTATTGATATACAAGAAAATGTTTGCACGAAAAAGGAAAACAGAGCAGCACAACACTGTTGAACAAAAAAAAATATTAAAAATAAAAAAAATTCCTAATGCAGGGGTATAAGTGGGTACATTTTTATATATAATCTGAGTATGTCATACGTAGCATATTGAACACTGTATCTGAGATATACATTATAATAAGACGTTAATTTAGATTTGAGAACATCCCATGCCCTGCGTTAGAAATGACAAAATAAAAATACTCCATTCTTTGGAGGGCAAGCTTTTTTTTTTTTTTTTTTAAAAAAAAGAAAAAAAAGAGAATCAGTGTGTCATGGAGATATGTAAATTAAAGTCAGGAGAGCAACAGAATAACTAGTCACAGAATACAGACAATTAATATGGTAGTACTAAAGAAAAGCTTTTCCATTCAAGAGCAAAGTGATCTAATTTATATAATCAAACATTTGTACAGTTGCTAATATTTTTTTTTTTTTTTTGCTTTTTTTAACTGTATAGAATAATAGTGTAAATTGTGGTTGCCTGGGATATTTTAATTTCTTTACATTCAGAACTCTCACTTAAAGCTTCATCAAACAGGTCATATTGTTACTTTTGTTTGGAGGTTTTTTTGCAAACCCAAGATAATAAGAGTGTGGTTTAACACTAGTGATGTACAGACAGGTACCTTCTAGTTCACCTATTCAAAATCATAGGCAAAAGAGATTGTTTTTATTGTTAATTGATTAAGAACTTCAGCGTATTAACAGAGGATGACTCATTCATTTGGGCCACTATGTGTGCCCCTGTTTTAATATACAATTTAACTTACTATATGAAAAATTCTGGAAATCAGTGCCACTACCATAATATAAAAATATTAACAACAAAAAATACAGAACAGTTAGAATAATACCATTTCAAATATTTACATTTTTTTAAACTGTTAGAAGTAGTAATTTTTCCAAAACAGCACAAATCTTGTAACAGATACATCTCTGAAATAAGTCTGCTGAAGTTAATGTATTTGCAAGATGAGAGAAAAAAATCAGAATATGACACAATAATCACACAAATATGTGAAACTTATTTTTCCCAACAGAAAGGGTACCATTTCAATGAGTTAACAGATGTGCTATTCCAATGAAGCACATAACCAGTATGTTAAATTCTCATAATACGAATCTCTACAGTTTAGAAAGTTATGTTGAACGGAGTTTGTTTCAGGCCCTTTTTAAGAAACATTTATTCCAAATGCATTAATGCCAGTCAAAGGAATGATTAACCATTCTGTAAAATTTTGCATTGTGCTCTCTGAAATAAGAATACAGTTGCTCTAAAACAGTGCTGTTAACAAGAGGATGGGGGCGTCCCTTGGATTCATGTAAACATCTCTCCCTTCCATCACTTCTAATGCAGTAGAATCCCTTGGTTTGGTTAAAATAAAAGTTAGAAGACATAATTCGGGAAGGAAGATTTAGAAATCTTTCAACTTTTTGTAACTCAGGAAGAGGGTCCTTGATTAAAGTATTGCCATCCACTATGTGAATCTGATCCAAACTGAAATGCTTAAGCCACTTTTCCATATGAACATCATATAGACTTCTCTGAATAGCTTTGTATTTGGTATTAAGTGCTCCGTTCTTAATAACAATATCTTCAAAAAGCTGAACAGGCTTGTGGCTTTCTAGTCTATTGTAATATACTTGGGTGTAGTCAGATATAACTCTCTCAGTGGGATCTCTTAGAATGAGCAGCAGTTTAATGGAGCTATTCATGTCATGTATTCTTTCTGGAGCCTGTGATGATGTAAAATAGCCTGGTGTTTTCTCAATTGTAATTTGATTTCCATAAGAAAATGGCATCAGACTTCTATACCAGTCTACTCCTTTCACATAATTTTCATCCCAGTCAAAGAAGTGGACTTCTGTTGCTGCTACCACAATATTAGGATGAATATCCAACATTTCTAGCAATGCCCGTGTTCCTCCTTTACGAACTCCTATGATGATTGTCTGAGGTATTTGTCGGCTTGTGCCAGGAGGTCTCACCTGTGCTGAATAGTGTTCACTTTTATTGCTGAATAATCCTACTTGTGACTTCAGTGTTTCTAACAGTGCCTCATTCTCAACAGGAGCACCCTGAGCATGAGTCAGCAGAAGATAAGCTGACACTAAGAGGAAGGCCATGTGGAGAGGAAATAATTAGTTCAAGATGATGTTATGATCGACTAATGAAAGAGCCTCTTGAGTTGGTTGGCAAAACCAGTGGTAAACACACAGCAAGTTTCTGAAGCATCTACAAAACAAAATAAGACAAATCAGTATTTCTAAGCCCATCACCAGCTGGAAATTCAACTCACATTTCAATTCACAAACCTAATCTGTGATCATAACAGAAAATTTATACTGAAGTTATTTGTTTTCCCTGGCTTTATTTCAGAAGAACAAAAAATCCGTGTTTTTTTCCTTACCCATAAGCGACCAATGATGGATACTAACCCTTCAATAGCTTTTATTTCACAGAATAACAGAATCACAGAATGTTAGAGACTGGAAGGGACCTCGAAAGATCTAGTCCAATCCCCCTGCCGGAGCAGGAACACCTAGATCAGATCACACAGGAACACATCCAGGCGGGCTTTGAATGTCTCCAGAGAAGGAGACTCCACAACCTCTCTGGGCAGCCTGTTCCAGTGCTCTGTCACCCTCACCGTGAAGAGGTTTTTTCTCATATTCAAGTGGAACCTCCTATGTTCCAGCTTGCACCCATTGCCCCTTGTCCTATCACTGGACTATTTCCTCTAAGCAGGACATTAGAATTGCTGACCTGATTTAAAATTGCTGATCATTATCTGCTTGATTTGATTTTCCTAGTTCTCTTCCATATATTCCATACCAAATATTATAATAATAATTTCAAAGCATTTTTGAATGTCATTGCTTTTCCACAAATTCCCTACTAGAATAGTATATCTTAATCTAAATAATAGCACTGGATGATGGTTCATCCATTTGGTTTCCAGGGAGCTGTGGAAGCTATGGGTCATACGAAAAAGGTTATTTTTACTTAGACACAGAAAACAAAGCACAGATAGAGGCAAAATTTTGGAATCATTGCCCTTTAGAGCAGAAAACTAATAGTGTGGCAAAGCAAGTGAAGTGTCCGAGTTGGGCCAGTGCAGAAAAAAAAAAAGATACAGGGTAGATTCTTTGCAACTATCCAAGTATTGTGAAGTACAGTAACTTAAGTGTTGGGAAAATAATATTCTTCAGTTCCTCCAGAGCTGCACATAAGAGATACCTAGATGCCTTTTGGGCACCTAAGAGCTTTTGCAGGGAAGCATGTCTGGTTGGAGCAAGATATCTTATTTTTCTTAATCCACATAGCATATGATCATTTTAAGGAAGTAGTGAATATTTGAAAAAAGCTTTAGGTCTGCAGGTATGTACATGTGCATGTGCAAGTCAAAGAAAATATCACTGTAACTGTGTTGCTAACATTTGAAATCTCTTGGGTAACTCTTGTATATATTATTTGAAACAGATTGCTAACATATCTGCTATCATAATAGCAATGATAAAAAATTCAGATCAGTGCAACACCTTATGCAACTGGAATCACTATGCTTGGATTGCCTGTCTGAAAATCTTACAGGACAAATCCTCATAGAGAGGATTCTTGACTTCATCCTATTTCTGAGCAATTATAACATTTTAAGATTTGCAGGATGTGTCTATATCCTTAACTTGTTTTGTTTTCAATGTACAGTGTGGAAACAAGCTATTTCATACAGTGAAGGGGCAGTCATTTTTCATAGTAACTGTTTTTGGAATCTATTTCAATTACGGTTCATATTCTAAAGTAGTTTCAGAAATCCAACTTTAGCTCCTTCTTCAGTTCCACTGTCACTTAGTCTCTTTCTTTTTCTGAATATATTGGTCACAGTACTTCAGCTCTTAGAAACAAACTTAGAAAACACTGCCAATTCCCATTTGCTCTGAGGAGCACTCAGTATTTCTATTTTAAAATTGTTTATTTAGAGGCTTACTTTACAGGCTTAAACATTTAACATAAGAACATTCTTGATAATAACAATCTATGCAATGCAGCAGATTCATCAAATCAATCTTCTAAATCTTATTAAAACCTAGTCCAGCTTCTGGGATATCTAGGAATGACTCTCGTTAGCCTGAATGAGCTCTAAACTCACAAATAGTGAGTTATTAGCTCTAAATTTGCCCTTTTATGTCCAAGTAAGACCTAAAGGGTGACTGCTCCCTCAAAAAGAGCACAGCTTCAACCAGGTAAAGTGTGTGAGCAAACACTTATTAGATATTGGAAGGTCCAAGTATGAACTGGCATTGTAATCAGAGACTGGAGAAAACAGTGTCCTCCTTTACAATCCTGAAAGGAAGCTTCATTTTAAAGGTCACAAGTTTTTTTACTAATAACTTCACATGAAGTTCTGTTTAAAGTTCTCAAGAGCAGGGAATGTAGTCATTTGTATGGCACTTAGAGGATGGAAGAACAGATATGTTTATACCAAAACCATTTGTAGTTACGTTTTTCAGAATGACTACTCTTTTGGATGGCAAGTTTACGAAACAGTAAACGTGTTATTTAATGCTGCTGAGGAATTGAAATGCATTCTGCTGTAATGGCAGCTAATGTTGGTTTTGAAAAACTCTCCTAAAACACTGACTGTGCAATCTGAGGCATCACACCCCAGGTGACACCTGAAATACCAGCCTTCAAATGTTAAGCATGTTTGTAGGCAGTGACTCTGCTTTAATAATTTCAAGCCACATTTTTGGTGATTCACAAGGTTCCTAAACAGTCCATTCTGAATAAGGACAGAACTATGCATAAAATGGTTTTGAAAACACTTCCTCTCTACACTTTCTCTCTTCTTTGAAGTAGGAATATATGGCATTACAGTTGCTTTCCAGAGCTGTGATGCCAGTAGGCTGGGACTTGGGAGGAGGCTCAAGGGAGCAGGGAGCAGTTTAGTCTTTCTTTTAACCTGTTCTGAAACCCCAGTGTTAATTTACATTCTATTAATCTTCATTTTTAAATTAAAATACTTTCAGGAAGACTGAGGAATTGTTTTTGTAAACACCTTACAATTTTTTTTCAATTTATCCTTTTTGTGCTGATACACACAGCTTATTATACATTATAATGCGTATACACCTGTATACATTAGATTACAAGCACTTTGAAACTGAGGCAAGATCAGCCTGAATGTCTGCCAAGCAAGAAATGCATTGCAAATAGCAAGGTGGACACATATAGTTCATTATCTAAATTAAATTCTGGAATGATCCCATCTTGAAACATTTTTATGAACTGATTCTTGACAGATATTTTAGGCAACTTTATTTAACCAGAAAGAAAATTACTTTTAGAGCTTTTGAGAAGAAGTATTCTCTAGGCTAACAAGGTTAATAACTTAAAAAATAGAAGAAGAGAGAAGAAAGTGGGAATTTATCTGAAATAAGCTAAAACAAGTGTGAAAAAAGGTACAAAAGTATTTCAGACTGGGGAGTCTGCAGTAGTATAGAGAGAGGTGTGTTCCCAGATCTGGTGGCAGGTGAAAAAATGCTCAAATTTACTTTTAAATTTTATTTTAAAAAGCCCAAGACACTAATATTGTTTTATCTGTAATTAACTGATAGATACCTAGTTTCATGCACATAAGAGTCAGGTGCAAATACTGTCACTCAAAGAAGCCTGGAAGCTGAATGAGAAATTAATACTTAGAACTAAGGAAAGATTGGTCTTCCAAAATATTCTCAGGTTCACATGTGATGTGATTGAGAGTCTGTTTAATTTACTGTCTGAAATCAGCAGTTCTCTACAAAACACACCTAGAAAGCAAGTAACAAACTTTCTATGGGCTAAAGTATTAGTAGCATTTTTGAAAACAATTGTGTTACTTTGACCAGTTTGAATTTAATTGGTTGTTCTATACAGAGAAAATTTCTTAGAATCATTGCTAGATCAAAATCTTACCCAGGAAATACTACCGGGAATAATCAAATTCAGAATGTGCTGTAAAACTGGGGTCTAAATAGATCAAAATTGCCTTTGGGAGCAGTTCCATCAGAAAAACATTCTATCTTCAGCCTAAGATATTTGATTGATTTTGATGAAGCTCTAAGATGATAGATCCTGTGGTTATAATTGCTACATAAATGTAAAGGTTTTAAAGATGATTTATCAAATATAATTGGAATGTTATTTGAATAATTTTGTGTTGCTTTTCTGTCTTTATGCAATTAAATGCATGAACTGCTTTTTGTAATGAAAACAATATATTTTACATTGCTGCATGGCCCACTCTTTGAATCTCACAGTATTCCTGAGAAATTAACCCCGTGATACATGATCAGAATTATAGTGCCTCATTACCTGTTGTTTGTTTTTTTTCTTTTCCTATTATTTGGTAGTGTCGGTGCTGCTTACTAACATAAGGTACATCAACACATATGATACTTATTAAGCAGAAATTAAATTCAGAAATAAATTCATGCTGCAGAGAGGACTAATTAAGTAAATAATACCTTGCGTTTTTGTTTGGTTTACTTTTTTAAAACCTTAGACTAGATTGAAGAAGCTAATATGCTGGCTGAAAAATAATTTTAATATTGCAGAAATGTTCTAAAGACCCTTAACTGCTGCACTGTATTGTAAAAAAGAACTTCTAAGCAGCTTAAGATTTATCTTGCTTCAGGGTAAACCTAACTATATTATTATTGTTAATTTATAATATTATTAATTTATAGTAATACTTTCCACTGCCTGTAATGCTTTTCATTGGAAAATTTCACAACAGTTTGTGTTAACGGACTGGCTGCACCCTATTAAAGCACCATTCTCACCCTACAAGAAATTGCAACTGACCAACCTATAGATCCAGTTCAGGAGTGCAAATGCTTTGAAAAGTCAGCGTTAACATGATCTGCTCAAGGTCATGTAACAGGTTTATAGTCCAACCACGAATAAAAACCCCTGGGCTTCCAATTCCCCTTCCAGTTCCAACTTTGTGCCATTTTAGGGCAGCCACTCACATCTCTTATTGTAACTTAGGCTTAGGTTACAGGCTGAACTGAAAAGCAAAGAGATTCCTCAATGCTTCAGCATAAGGTTTGAGTATTTTGTAGAATATGGCAGTTTCCTCCCATTTGCTTCCCCCTCCCCCAAATTGAAACAAAGTACAAACTCAGGATTTTGTTGTCTCAAGGTACTTATGCAGAAATACTCTTATTCATTACTGAAAACTACAAGAAGGGGAGGTGGTCAGAACAAGAATAACAAAGCACCAATTTTTGTCCTGATTTTTAAAAATACATTTGGATTTAAAAAGTGTAATGCTTTTCCATTTTATTCTTATTGGACACTAACTCATCCCAACACAAAGACCAGCCACTGAGAAGAGTACAATTCAACCATTTTAAGACTTACTGGCACACAAATTTGTAACAGCTCAATTATCTCTATATAATTAAGAACATCTCTAACGCTGACAATATAAAAAAGCTTTAGCAGCCTAACTGTATTCATGACCAAAGATCATAAAACGTGAACTGTTTCAGGAATTTTTTAAAAGAAAGATAACAGTTATGCCAGTGTAAAGTATCCATACACAGACTGGCTTTATGTAATAAATATTTCTAAATAACAACAACAATACAATTCTAAAAGTTTTCAAATATCTGAAATTAGGCTTTTTTTTTCCTTTGGTAAAAGTAGAGCTAGTTACACAGCATAATAAATGCAAATCTGCTCTAAGTATAGCTTATATATTTTTGAAAAAACAGGTAAATGAATAATCCAGTGCATATGGGATACATTGCTTAATACAATCCAATATAATTTTATTGAAATCCAATAAAACAATGACTAATTCTATTAATTCTAAGCATGAAGTGTTAGAAGTAATACAACCATCAAAAGTCCTCTTCATAACACCTTAATTCTGCTTTATAGAATTGTTTGTGAAATAATGTACATCTAAAAATACCTGGGACATGTCCAATCATTAAGCAAAAAAGTATCCTGATTGGTATGATCTGAAAGGAAACAAAATTCAGCTTCTTCTATCCACACAGGTCAGATATGCCTGGACTGAGTTCAGGAGACAATGAGATCACATTTCCGAGTGTGAAAAATATTGAAAATTTTGAAAAAGTTTCCTACACAGAAACGATTTTGAGTAGACCTTAATTTTATTACAAGCAGTGCAATTACTTTAGATTTATGTTAGAATTAGATCAAATAGAAATAGGTGCAATTTAATATGTTTAGAGTTGTGTCATAAAAGTTTCAGTGAGATTTGATTCAGAAGAATCCCAAATTAACTGTTCCATTAACCTAAAGACTATGTATGAAAGGACAGTTACCCCAGCACATTATAACCCTTCATCTTCAGTTAGGGCATGAAACTATTCTGCCACACATTTACTCTACACTCTGTTACCAGATTAAGTGTAGTAACTCAGTAACATTCCCATGATGTCATTACTGGGCTTTAGCAACATCTGTTAGGAGAGCTTAGTCAGTTTCCATGAATATACAAAGACTGGACATGAAGAATACCTCCCACCTGCAATCCTAAAAATGTCTGATGCAAACTGGAGAAAGAAAGAAGGGTTGAGTGTGAGTAAAATATGACACTGGAGTTTTGTAACAAAGCTCCAAATTGAGCTCCATTGGTCTCTGGTTATATGAGGAGCAGAGGACTGAGAAAGTACAAAAAGGACCACAGATCTCAGTATCAAACATTGCAGCAGTTCATATTGCTGACAGTGAATGTTAACATTCTTGCATGCACGTCAGAATTTTGTTCACTTTCATTTTGCTCAAACTATTGACATATTTTTAATAGGAAGATGTACTAAGAGTTCTTAAATGAGACAATATCTAAAAAAATACAATCCCACAGACCGTCTCAAAATGCTGTTTTGCTGTCATAACAACTCTTCTGGAAATGAATGAGTCTAAAGGTGTGTCTTTAAGCATCAGCATAAAAACATAATCCCAAAGAAAGACAAAGACATTAACATTTTAAAGTCCTAATATCAGCAGTGAATTTATTTGGATGAACCTTTTCTAATGAGATCAGAGTTTTATAACAACCAACAGTTACTACCTTTCAGGAATAAAAAAAGGAATAAACAAGAAAATAGCTATTTATTGAGTAAAGATACGAGCTGCAAAGTAACAGCAACTGCCTGCAGGCTTCCCTACTACCAGGTACACAGACTACAATGGATTAAAAGGAAGGCTAAGAAAGGTTAGCATAAACTATAAACACATTAAATCACTGGCAGGTGATATTAGCAGATAGGAGTTTTGAAAAAAGTTAGCTTCCCTAAGGCTAGCATTATATTTTCTAATGCCTTTTTCTGATAACTCAGGATAGAAAATTGCCAGATGATAATATGACTGCAATTATATAGCAGTACTTTATATACAGTAGTATATAGAGTATAAATACACTAATATATTTCTGAGCTAAATCAGCCTTCTACAGCTGTAGCCTGCACATTTATACTTTATGGTCTCTTTGGAAAATATCATACTCAAACCACCCATATAAAAGTTATTGAATTATAATTTCATAAAGGCCCTTAATATGTTGAGTCCACAAAGCCAGGCACATTCTAAGCTTACCTCTAAAGAGACATGAAAAAAAAAAATCTGTTCCTATTAAGATGTAAAGCATAGATAGTAGTAGGATTAATACAGATGACAAGGACAATTGTATGTGTCTGGATACGCTACATGTCACATTGGCATATTTCAAATGGAATCATATTATAGTTTTTTTGAATTAAACTTACATATCTAATTGTTATTTATACATCAGGACTAATACAAATTGATGCTATGCCAGGTCTTCAGCCAATTAAGCAATAACTGTAATTGTAAAGGTGCAAGGTGTAACTATGTGCGGCTGATAACTAGCTGTTGTGTTTATGTTTATAGATCTTACTAAAGCAAAACATCAACCACTCTCCTTCTGGTATAATTAATTGAGTATTATTAATTTGCCCACACTCATTATCACAAAGAACAACTTAATACTGATGTTTAGGAATTAAAATTAGAATTTGCTGCAGAGGATTTATGAGACCTGTCTTTCAAAGGAAGAGATTCCTTAGAGGGTCAGAGACGACAACAGAAGCATTTGGTAGGGATGAGGACAGGTTAGTTCTCTGTTGTACAAAATGACAAATTCCTACAGGAGATCCATGTCAAATAGGTGACCCTAGAACTTATTATGCTCTCTTGTAAAGAGCACAGCTTCCTGGCATTAAAAAAGAAAAAACAAACAAAACCCATAGACCCCTGTGAATCTGAACCGGTGGGGATTCTGAAGCATTACATTTCAAGGACTCCAAAAAGGGCAGACTTTGGCTCACAGCAGAGTTTTTCTGGGCAGAACTTGTCAATATTGTAGCTTATGTTTTCAGTATTGTCCCAATGCAGGATGTGAACACTCAACACAAAGCTGCATTGGGAGTTACCTAAGACAGCCAGGAGTGACATGTGAACAGCTGACCAGGGAGAGAAGCCATGAAGAAGTCTTACAGGCAAGGAGGCTCCTTCATCCCCACCTTGAGTGCTCTCTCACAGTTCAGCACTTCAGCCAAGTCTGCTGAGCCAAGCTCGGTATCTCACCCCCCATTTATAATACCTCTTTTGAGAACTTTTCTGAGTCTCTGGCATTAGTGTTTGAGAAGTAGTTATATGATGCTCACTGAAAAAGAACTGCTGTGTAATTGCTGTATATCCCCATTACACAAGGCATAAAATACTCTGATAATTCTCTTGGTAGTAAATCCTACTATCCAACAATCGGCAGATTGGAGACCTTCTTATATCAAACTCAGACACCGAGAGGAGGAGACAACTTCTTGGCTTAGGAATATACTGAGAAGCACAGGTTTAATGTGAGCTGAGAATTCACCCACAATAAAACAAAGCAGCTGAAAGGCCCATCAGAGTTGAAATAATCTGGCCTTGTAAAGGATGACTGAACAAAGTTTAAGAAGTACTTATATGAGTACTTATACGAGCCAGCAATGTGTTCTTGCAGCCCAGAAAGCTATCAAAAGAAGCATGAGCAGCAGGTTGAAGGAGGTGATTCTCCTCTACTCTGCTCTCATGAGGCCCCACCTGGAGTACTGCATCCAGCTTTGGGACCCCCCCAATATAAGGACATGGACCTGCTGGAGAGATGTGAGGGAATACAAAGAAGCTGAAAATGTAAGTCACATAGACAATTGATTTAAGGCTGAAAATCTAATTTTGAAACTATGGGTACTGGAATAGGCCCTGATAAGAGACAAGATCAAGATAATGGTCAGAGATGAAAGGCCTGAGTGAGTATGAAAGTTTGATGAAATAATAGGATTTGCAAAACCAAGAAACATACCAAGATCACATTGAATTTAGGTATGCTGAGAGACTTTGTGAATCAAAGAACCCAATATTATACGAAAAGCACCTCATAGTCTACCTTTCCTCAAAGTAAATAAACATGCAGAGCTTGAAGCCAGAGACCACAGAAAGTAATGGCTTAGCAATTCTTAAAACTGATTACTACAGGAAGTAGAAAAAAGGCAAAAAACTGTCTTACCCTGGTAAGCAAATCCTTGCTAACAGAGAATGTAAATATAATACCATAACACAGAACAGGCAACCACACTAGAAAATAAAAAAATATAAAATACTTTTCTTGAATAAAAACTCAATTAATGTCCTCAATACATATCCGTTACCAAGTTATGTGCATGTTCAACCCAGCAGGCAGCTGCAGAGATACAGGAATGGGAACAATTGAGGAGACACATTTTCACATAACTACTAACAAGAGTACAACACAGAAAATGGCACTGCTCCTTGGGTAAAACAGAGAGTCAAAGATGGCAGTCTGAAAACAGAGGGTACATAAAAGATTGTTTATTTTCTGGATATCACGGAAAAGCAGAAATCAGATTCTTTGCTCCTTATCAGACCTGTTGCCACTGCTGAAGTAATATGTTAAAATACAGTAAAAGAATACTTACCACTCTGAAAAGTCTGAGAGTGGATGGCTAATATCAAACACTTCTTATGCTTATCTCCGGGATTTCTGAGATTCAGTAGGAGACCTATCTGACTGTCTTGTGCACTTCTTAGTTAGGAAAGACAAGACTTAGAAAAGCTTCTCTGCAGTCACATTTTTTTCAAACTTTAATCTACAGTCTGAACCTGTAGGCATGTCAGTAGTCCAACTGAAGACAAAATACTAAAGATATACAAAGATATGTCAAAATGTCTTAAACTTCAGTGGAAAACAAAGCAACACCTTCTCCTCTCCCCTCCCAGTCCATCCAGTTATTATGACAACTTCCCTGTGCAAAAATAGTCTCTGCTTCTACAAGCTTAACACTCTCTGTGGTTGTGCTCTAAACCTGAAAAGCCAGGGAGAAAAAAAACCTGCAGTACCACTGCATCAAATAGCATGGTGAATTCAAGTGGAACATGTTCCCTGCCATACAGCATCACTTCTCTCCCATAGCTCAGTACTTTGTACCCAAATAAGCCTTCCGCACTATTCATTTAATGCTGCTTCACTTCAAAATAGTTACAACTGCTCAGAAGGCCTCTTTGATGGCTGAGAGTGCCTACAGCAATTCTTTGGAGCCTTTAAGCTCTGTCTGTCAATTTTCACCTAGGTCTTTAAGGTAAAATTGCATTTAGGAGCCATCACATACATTCAGGATCTGGCCTTTAATACTTCAAATCTGTGAGACTTGTGACAAACGGTAAGGGTTTGTCACATTAGAAACTCTGACTAGGATGAACCACAACAGACGTGGTCAGAGACTGAATCAGAGCATGGTAAGATTCCCTCCCAGATTCAAATATTGTGTTTGTTGGCTTTGATAAAACCTATAATTAGTACTTTTTTATTTGAAATTGTAGTATCAATTTGGAAAACATCTGTTGCACCTAGATATCTTATAATGACCTTCTAACATTTTACTCCTTAAGTCTGAATGGTGTTATCAGTATGCTGGTAGTTGGCATGGTGCTAGAAACTCCTGTAACAGAGGAGAAAGAGGCAGAGGTAGGGAGAGGCTCTGGTACATTTTCATTATTGACTGCATATTAATTAGAGCAATAAAGTTTTGGAATGTTCAGAGCTATTCTCTTAACAGTGTAGGCTATACAGCACATATATTTTAACTCATTGTAAACCTCCTAATTTCAGCTACTCAAAAAGATACAGTATGACAGCAGGCTGATCTTAGATTGCAAGAACTGGACATTTCCCCAAGGATTAATATTGTAACATGGCATAAAGCCAAAAGGTACTCCAATAATCTTGCATTCTCCCCCTCCGTCTCACTCTCCTTCCCTCCCAAATAAAGTCAATGAAAACACTACAAAGAGACAAAAAAAAAAAAAAAAAGTACAAAATTTTGTTATTTCAGTTCCAGTCTGGTAAAAGACATTTACTTTCTGTAGGAGGAGGTGACAGATTTTTGTAATCCACTATTGCCACTGTCTAGCCACAATTTTTTTTTTCTTACTGTATAGTTTACAACCTACACATTCCATACTGTTGTAGTCAATTTAATTTTTCCTTAGGAAAAAAAGAAAAATTGAAGATCAGGCCTCATTTCTCTTGTACCTGTTCTCCATTGCCATTAAAGCACTGTTTTATAAAGCAAGGATGTAGATGCTTGTATGTGATGACTTGAAACATAAGTCTTGTGCATTTTGTTCCTTGTTTCTCTTGCCTCATATGCCTCTATGCATGGTGCAATTTAAAAAAAAAATTATCTCACTGTACATTCTACCTCTGAGTACATCATTTTTTCCATTTTCAATGCAGTCTGAGTTTTTGTTGAGTGTTAACAGAAGTATTTTCAGCAGGTTTGCTCTGACATCTTTCATCAGTAGCTTAGCAGTTACATTAAACCTTTTGAAGAATAAATGTCAACACTTAAATACCAGTTAATTTGCAAGTCCAGTGGGATTCATAGAAAAAACAGAAAGTGAAACACCAAACCAACACTTTCAAATCAGACTGCCTAAAAGCATACAAAATCAGAAAGACATTCTGCTGCCATTACTCACAGTGAATAGTACTTTACTCCATTAATAAAATGGAATATTGCTGAATGTAAGACTAGAGGATCTTAATTCCCTGTGTAAATAGTGGTGTGGTGTAATCTTTAAAAAGCATCTGAAGCTTTTGTATGTCTAGGATGCCTGAGAACTCCACTGAATGTCACTTGTTCTCAGACATGAATACAACCATTTTCCAACACAGCAAGACAGAAGAAATATACTCAAGTATGTGTAATAATTCTCTGGCAAACATTTGCAGACTACCTATTTGCAGCTGATGACACCTGTCCAAATCTTGCACCATTTTGGAAGAACTTTTTTTAAAAAAAAATCAAAAACATGCAGTAATTTGGAAAGATTAATGTGAAATTTAGTTAGGGAAAAATCTGCTGAAATCACAGAATTACTTATCACAACCTGTCCATCCTCCTGCTCTCAGCTTTTAATATCTCACTGTTTGATCATTGATACATAAAGTGGTTTGCAAAGCATACTCATAATACTATTTCCCCCCTGTTCAGTTAGTGAAAAGTGTATATTTCTATTTAAAGCAACATCATGTTTAATTTTGTGGTAGTAAAGAATTTTTTCTGCATTCTGATTATGAATGTTCAGTCCTCTTACCTTAAATATGTGCCCACAGGGGAAAATAACTCTGGATTTTAAATTTAATTTGTAACTATAAAACATGGAATAGTTATTTCTGTTTATAGCATACTAAAAAAGGGAAGGCAAGTAAGCAGTGTAAACTACTGGTTATTGACAACAGCTCTGTTTTAAAGCAATGGTAATAGCTTTTCCTCTCAAGAGAGAACAATATTTCTTCTAGAAGCTATAAATGGTATATATTGTTTTACATTCTTAATGCTGAATTTTCATCTTAGATTTGTAGTTTGACATTTCTTAGGAAAAACATTTTCACACTCATGTCCTACTTATTCTTTACTACATCTATCAATTTAAACACATTTCAAGCAAAAACAACACTAATATTAAGAGCAGGTTAGATTTCTTCCAGAATCTTTCTGTCCAAGGGGGAAAGTCTGACATGGATGTACTTGGAAAACTGTCACACCTATGATGCCTTGAAGGGAATTATAGCCAAAAGAAAAGGCACTTACTCTGAGTTTACAGATAGCAAACAGTTCAGAGCAAATTTTTGAGATCAGAATCAAGATGTTACAATCAAGCGATACTGAAGTGTCAGTGTGTGAGAAACAGGAGGTTCAATTATTGAGTGTGAGAATCTCAACTCCTATACTATGGATCTTACCAAAATCAAATCAGAAATTACAGAGTAGCATGTCAAAAACATTCAAAAAATTAAGCTATTTCTGCTAACATATTTTAAATATGACTAATTGTCAATCACAGCCTGAGAATGTTTCAGAGATGAAATTTCAGTGAAATCTGAAAGTAGCAGGAGAAACAAATAATGAAGTCCAATCTATTTTATAAACCATTGTGGATCTGCTGTGTTCTTAAGTATACAAGAGAAATTGAATGTGAAGTATTTTAAATTATAACATGTAACCGACTTATTCTAAAAGCACCACAAAGCTGGTAGTGAAAGAGGAAAGGAGTGGAGAAAGCAATGGAAGTTACAAACAGCAAAAAATTTATCATCTCTAGGCAAAACCATGTTATTAATAATTTTAATGACCAGAGTTAGGTTCTATATTTGTTCAAATACACTCACATATACAGCACAAAGAGAAATAAAGAACGGGCAGTCATAGAAAATAATGTATTCAGGTTCAGGAATTTAAATTATTTGGGTTTACGAGCAATGCAGCTGATGTTGATAAATGTAGAATATAAAATATTACGAACAGATAGATGTGTATTCACTGGAAACATAAACAGGTGTTCAAGCACAGAAGGACTTAGATTTGTTACAACATATCAAACCTTAGGAAAATTTAAATTCTGTTATAGTGCAGTTATGTAGGAAAGCAAACGTGGTAAGCATGGTATCATGGTTGTGATTGGAGTGGAAACTGAACGAATCTGTGTTCAGTTTCCACATTTTCCTGTGAGGCTGGAACAAACATACCTTGGACAGTGATGCCATAAGAAAGTGAGATGGAGTTTGAATTTTCAGTTGATTACATGCTCTCCAAGTAGAGCAACCTCCTCACACTCTTAAGATTATTCACAACGGGGAGTTAGAGCTGAGCAGCTAATGTGATTTAAAATGTACACCTCAGCTGTCTTACAGTAATTTCCCCTTGAAGAGAAGCCTTCAGGGTGAAATTCTTCAGAAGCATTTACACTGGTCTAATTTTAGTCCCATTGAAGTCAGTCATAGAATAGTTTATGTAGTAGCAAAGTTAAGAAAGTTCTGAAATATTCCCCTCTCTTCCTCACCTTGTGCTCTTGAGACTTGTGTTTCTCACCTTGAAGTGATATTACAAAGGCAAATCCCAATACCTTGAATGTCCAGGTGACAGAAATGTGGAGGCAATTGTAAAATTGATTCCTTAAGTTTGTAATATTGAGTTGCATTGCTACAGCTGAACAATAAAGGAAATGTTAAATCACCGTGCATGTTTAGAAATATATCCAGACATGCTGGAGGGATTTTAAATTACAGAGTTGACAAACTACCAAGCAACATCACTCCCTATGTTGAAACAGAACAATTTTAAAGCCATGAACAATACTAAAAAAAGTCATGGGCATTGATATAAATTTGGAAAAATTACATTTAAAAAAATATGAGAATGGAAAGGAACCATGCTATGCTAAATTAAATAAACTTATTTAGATAACACCTCTCCCCCCCACATAATCCAACACATATCCCTTTTTGCTGACCAAATTTTTACATGGCTTTTAGATTCCATTGACTGTGTAAGCTAAATAGCACATGAAAGAGAACAAGTTGGCAGAGTATACTTGACTTTTTGACAAAGTACTTCACCATTAGTTTCCTGGTAAAAACCAAAGATTCCATGTAGATTAAAAAAATAGCCCAGAAACAAAAGTGTAGGAATGCTCAGGAAGTCTTCAGCATCCAGTTAATTCAGAACCTTGTACCATGCATATCTTCATAAAAAGATCCAGGCTGAGAGTTTCAAAGGAGTTTAAGGGAGCTTCAGTTACTATTTAATTTGAAATTTGAATTTCAAATTAGAGATGGACACCAAAATCCATCAGACTTCCTGGAAAGCCCTATCCTTAGGACTCTTCGTGAAATACTCAAAAATCTCAATGAAAACTTCAGCTTGATGCACAGTAGTGAACAAAGGCAAGCACACTATTAGTATGCAAAAGCAGCAACAGAAAATGCCAGTACAATTTTAATGTATTTTGGTAAACTAATGGTTCAGAGTGACTAGGAACAGTGCATTTCATTCTAGTCAGAAGATTGCAAGCATAAATAATAAGGAGATGGTCAAAAGATGTGTGTATTTTTCTTTCTCAGGAGTTAGTACTTTAACAGCTACATTAGATAAATGAACTAGGAAACCCCTGAATATCCCCTTGCAAGTTCAGGGAAAACATGTATCACTGAAACAAAAAGGCAACAAAATTAAATTTTAGACAATTATATGCTCTGAACACGGCACAGTTAATCTAGCAGTGTCATTGTCAATAAATGTTACTGAAGACCTATGTAACGCAAATAAAAAAGAAAAACAGCCAACAAAGGACATTTTAAGCTGCATTTCAAATTACAGTATTTAGTGTCTTAAATAAGCAATCTACCATAAAACAGATTTTACAAGATCTCAAGGGGAAACAGCATTCAATTCGAGAAATCCACACTTCTGAGAACATAATTACTAGGGGTTAGACCATATAAAATATGTAACAACTTACTTATTGTAATGTATTTTCCAAAGAAATTTCATACAAATAAAGACTAAATAATTTTTAATAGGTTTGGATGCATTTGTGTATTGAGTTCTGTGGAAAGAGGGGCCAAGAAAAATCTCCATTCTAACTAAATCAACATAGTTTTCACTGTCATAGCTCAAACCACAGCTTTTTGTGTTTCATTAACTTTAGAGAAGACCAGGAACCACACAATTAGACACACAGTTTGGCATTGATATAGAAAGTATAAGCAAAGTTGGATGACTTACAGAAGACAACAAAAAGGACAACAGCATGACAGACTAGAGTCACATGCCAGAGGAGAAAAGGGTGTAAATAAAAAAAAAACACACATGAAGCAAGCTAACAGAGAAAGTTAGGAACTCAGATCCCTCTACGTATTATAGATACCAGGGCACAAAGTAACAGGATTAAGTGATGAATCCTAAACAGTTGTCTTAGAACAGCTTTTAATTAATTTGAAGATGTTATACTCTACAAACAAAAACCTGAGAAAGTATACGATAACAGTCACAATTAATTTTATTTCAGCTTGTGAGTAATGAGACTTTTGACCATTCCCACTGATCTCTAGACTTTTTCTCTTGCTTCATATCCACCTTGATCATGACACTGATTCCTAGGCCTCTCTCCTCACATGAGACCTCACTAACACACAGAACAACCAACTGCTCCCCGCCTTGGCTTCCAGACTATGACCCATGTAAGTAATCCTTACATTCCTCCTGATTTTTTTGCTTGGATGGCATTAATTCTTGGGTAGTTTCTAATCCATCAAATCACATGAAATTCTTCTGTGCAGCACTTTTAGCTAGTCAATAATGCCACATCAGGGATTTGTACAGTTAAATATTTCTGTTTATTTCTACTTGTTCTTGTCCCTATTCAACTGCACCCTGTTTTATTCAAGCATTTTCTTGAATACAGCAACAACATTTTGACAGCCAGTCCTGTCCTCCAGTGTGCTTGCACACTTCCTTGCTTAGTGTCACCTATGCCTCCCCTGTCATCCAGGTCATTAATAAAACATACTGCATATTGGTTTTCTTAAAAATTGTGTAGTCCAACTTAGCTTTCTGCCAATAAACACTGAACTCTACAATGCAACTCTTATTCAAGATGTTTTAAAAAGAAAGTATAGGAATAAAATACTAGGCAACAGTTGATATGTGATTAAATGTAGAAAAAAATATATTAATACGTGCTGTGAGTAAATTAAAATATAATTAGCCGTGAAAGTACCATACTTTCATGTAACAATAACAACAAAGATCTCGAAATGCTATCCCATTCATCCCAATGGAGATGTTAATTTCAGATAAAGTCAAATTAAAACAAACACACAAAAAAACCAAAGCCAGTTCTCCATCTCTGAAGCTACCTGCAAATTGAAGCATGCTTGCCAATTGGCAGCAGTTTTAACAGAAACATTTGTTAAGCTTAATTTAAGAAAGGCTATAGTTGGTCAGATCAAGCATTTCACTTGTCCTGTATGCCCTCTTTAGCAGTGGCCCATCATGGAAATGTAAGGGAGTGTAAAAAACAAGGCAAATATACACTGATTTTTCCAAGCACACTTACCTACCTCCCAGTGAGTCTGAGTTTCAGTGGCTCTCTGAGACAGCATGATTAGCTTTATAGTCCTTAACAGATTATATCAGTAACCAGTCATTACTTTTCGAATCAATGTGAACTTAGCTTGTGGAAAGGAGTTCCATGGTATAACTATACGAAACATGAAAAATACTTCCTTTGGTTTAACTTAAACATATCACCTACTAGTTCCATCTAGTGCCCAAAGTCCTTGCAGTAGAAGAGTCAGCGAACAATCACTCAATGAGACTCACCACTCATCAGCTTATAAACTTGTCATAGCCTCCTTGAATTTTCTTCTTCCCAGACTGAAAACTTGTAGTTCTATTTGTTCCTTCATTGAAAGATTTAGTCATCCTTTACGCATCCTACTCATTCTTCTCTTTACCTTTTCAAGGTGCAGGTGTACCACTGTGACACTGCTTGTAACCATGATGTTCTCTTATTTGTTTCTTTCTAAAATTTTCCAGTATTAAATTGCTTTTTTTTGACTGCTACTATTTTCATAGCTCACAGTGAATACACATCTCTGTGAACATATAATTTCACAGTAAAGTTCTTGAATGGTAATTGTTAGTTTGAAGTCTATTCTTAGGCACAGAAAGGCTTTTTTTAACCCTTTGAGAACTACTTTACATTTATTTGCAATGGATTTCACTTGTCACTTATCACTCAGTATCGCTAAGGTGCTTCTTTGCAGTTGGCTTTAATTTATCCTATTCTGAATAAGGTAATATCACTTGCAAATTTTACTGTACAAAGATGGGTTTCCTGTTCCTGGTGCATTTGAAATAATGCTAGTCTTATGTCTTTAACAAATTGTTTGGAAGCTCTTTTAGTTTATTTTATTGTGGTTTTATGTTCTATTTGTAGTTTCTGTATTTCTGTTATCCTTGAATAATGGAATAACAAGCATGTCTCAACTTCTTACACACTGATTTGTTGGTGCCTCCTTGTAAGAAGACTTAGCCAAACTCTGAATTTTAGAACAGATTGAATATGCGCACACACCTGTTGGAGATGTATCAAAAGTAGCTGAATAAATCTATTTAAGATGTAGTCAAATGGATTAGAATAATTAAATGGAACCTTTTTGCATTCTAGGGATTTTAATTTGGTACTTTAAGTCCAAGACCAAAAACAAGCAGATGGTTCAAGATGCTAACACACTGCTTTGGAAGTGGTCTAGACAAAAGCACTCTGCATTTCACCTGTTGACATTTGATGATGTTTTTGCAGTAAACATCCACAACAGTAAGTATATGATACAAACCCCATCTGCCAGTAAGAATTATTTGCACTGAATTCAATTGTTCATAAAAATGGGTTAAATAGCATTAATAATCCCATAATGCCTTTACTCTTGACATTTGATTATTTGGTTAAGACTCTGCAATTTTTCTGAAATTGAGCTGTGACTCTATGCACAGCTCATTCCAAAACACTTAAGCAGACACATCTTTACAGTAAAATGGCCCCTATCATCTATCTTAATGCAACTATTGTATGCTCTCTATGATCTTTATCTCTCCTATTTAACTTGCTCTGCACTCTCAGCATTTACCTTCATTGCTTCACCTCACTCCTTTTATTCCTGCACTTTGTTCTTTCCTCCATTTTTAGTTCTCCTTCTCCCTAGCCCCACCCAGCTTTGCCACTTTAATTACTGTTAGAATGATTTACACCAATGCCACTCAATGCAGTTTATTAGCAAATACAGTTTTCAGCTGCACACAAATTTGCCAAAAAACTGTCAGCTGAAATTCTCCGCAGTTGGGTGCCTGCCCTAGGTGATTTTTTTTTTTTTCTTGGAAATGGCAACTTACTGAGCTGAGCTACTTCCAAAAATGAAGCTGGGGAAAATCACATTGTTTGTTCCAGTTATAAAAAATATACAGCAACTGGCTCTAGTGTTGTTTTGTTAAACAGGGTTTTGTAATACAACAAAGAATTGTCAGCATTTTACTCAGCCCATGAAAACTTCCCTCAAATTTGGAAAAGTTATAGAGTTTCTGTTAATTTCTGTTTATACAAACACACAATCTTTTTTGAAACCTGGTTGCCAAAACTCTATTAATGTGCAGTATGAAATACAGGCACCACTTCTAGCTTCCTCTATAGGACAGGCACTTGCATATAAACATTTACAGCCCTGTCTATGCTAACACCATGTTTGACCACTTCTCTTGAGTTTTCAGGGCTTTTGAGTGAAGCTACTACCTTGACCAGTCCACTGATGGCTGCAAATCCTGAATGAACAGCTTCCTCTGCTGTGCATGAAGGAAACAATTATCAGAGCATGAGCAGTAATTCAGGTATGTACCTAAATTCACTGCACACAGGATGTCCACACACCATGTTGTTGGAAAATCTAGAACAACAATATGTGAAGTTCTGAATTTTGCATTTCAAGTACTGACTGATGTGTTGCTTTTTAGAGGCATCATTAGGACACAGATAAGATATCTAAATTGTATCCTGAATCTACTTTTATAATCCTGAGCTTTCCTTCATAGAATCCTAGAATCCTTAATTTCTACTTCCACTGGTTGCCTCCATTGTGGTTATATTTTAGATGGCCAGCTTTGTGCCTGTATCATATTTAAAGATTCACAAAAAGAACAACAATATGCACAGAAAAAGTACTGCTAAGCACAACAAAAGAACTGAAAGAGAGAAAAAGGACTAATAGTCTGAGGTGTTCTTATATAACGAAACAAAACAAAATAACAAATGCCAAAAAGCCATTTAGTCTTTAATTTCTGCTAACAAACTGTTTGAGATTGTAACTTTAAGATTAAACCCAAATTACAGGTATTCTACAGAAGTAAATGCTGCATTTCTAGTTTTAGCATTTCTTTAAATCATTGCATAGGCAGCGGCATCCCCACACTCCCAATCTACTACCTGTGTAAAAGTAATATACATGTAGGTACAAGTTATTAGCAGTTTGTAGAAAAAAGTACATTACTGTCCAAAAGAGCTCTGTTTTACAGGAGAATTGAGAAAGGAAGAAAGCATGCTTCAGAGAATTAGTTAGTATATGGCACAAGAACTCGACTGAAGGGTGGAGCACACCTACATGAGAGACATATATATCCCCAACAATGGTGAAATATCTAACAAAATGCTTGTTGTATCTGCCCATACAGTATACAGCCCATGCAACAAAATTCATACTGTGTGAATTTAGAACATAAGTGTATCCTAAAATGAGAAAAGTTGAACAATTATTTCTTGGTTGTAGTCTTCTGTATCATAGAATCATAGAATGGTCTGGGT